>NC_084650.1:3293806-3406892 GCF_019802595.1 Syngnathoides biaculeatus
ACTGATTTCCCTTAGTGGAGGAGCAACGGGGTATAGCCCTGTTTGACGGCCATCCGAAATGGCAGATTGTTTTAAAGAATACGAAAGACTTCAAATCCTACTGGTTTCTCAGTAAGCATTGGTGGTTCAGTGGTAGAATTCTCGCCTGCCACGCGGGAGGCCCGGGTCCGATTCCCGGCCAATGCAGCTAGTCCTTTTTTATGTACACTGAGCGATACTGAGAGTAAAACTGTTCAAAGTCCTTTGTCTCGGAATCAGAGTTTCAACCCAAAAACCCGAGGAGAATCCAACCTGAAGCGAGTTCTTTTCACCGTTCGGCAACCCTGATGGGCAACTATTGTGTGTTTATTACATGGCATGATAGTTGTCTTGTTTATTAGCATTTCACGGCGTGTAACTGACTGATTTGACCCTCAACTAAAAGGTAAGAGTCCAAATCAAGAGCATGACAAAGATGACAAAAACTGTTGATGGAATATGGGACGCAGGCTTCATGTCTCCTGCTTCCCCAGGTGTTTTATTGAAAGGATCGGTGCTGGTCGGCGCTCAGGAGACAAAGATGACACTCAACAAAAGACCAACGTTCCCAAATGCTATTTAGCCTCAATAACTGGCATATTTATTTCGACCAAATGCAAGTTCTCAAAACACGGTTGACATTGCGTGAAATCAATCATATGAGCCCCTTACCTATGCCGAGAAGGTGGAGAGCCGTCACCCAGGTACAGGTCCGGTTTGTCAACCAGCTGGGCGTTCGTACGAAACCCGCAGCAGACTCTACCTGTTTGTGCTCTGCATCTCTCTATTATACTTTTCAGTTGCGTGCGAGAGAAAGGGCGGGTGGCCTACCCGTCCCACCTGGCGCCGCAACAATTGTAGCCAATTTACATTTGACACCTAAGTGTGTCCTTCAGGCTCTGAGAAACATAACAAGATATCCCACAACAACGGTCGTGTTTGAACCAGATAACAAGTGAGTGTGAAACGGTCTAGAAGTCTTGACTAGTAAAAACAAGTGAGATAACAGTCAAGACATCCCACAAATATGTTGTCTTTGAACCACATAACAAGTGAGTGTGAAACAGTCTAGACGTCTTGACTAGTAAAAACAAGTGAGATAACAGTCAAGATATCCCACAACAATGTTGTCTTTGAACCAGAAAAAAACAAGTGAGATACAATACATTTTGGTATTCAACGGTTATGGGAAGCATCACTAATTAACACTCGTTTCACTAGGGAATTGGACAAAGGGACACCAAAGCCATGAAATGGCGTTTCAATGTGAGACTTATCTGCTGCAATGCAGGGAGATGGGGCCAATCTCTCTGCCAATGCAGCTGAACAGTTTTATGTCTATTCAACACTCCTTCAGGAACAACAGTCAAAACAACTTCTGCTTGGCATCTTCAGCCAACCTCAAAGCAAAAACATCGCCAGATTCCATTGGGATTGCAGTTCCGCCACTCTCTTGACCCAGAAATGTGAATCCAATGTCATGATCCAAAATTTGATGGACAAAAAGTCCCGCAAGATTTTACAGGTCCTCTGCTATTTTACGGAAACGCCAATGATTGAAGACTGTGGTCATGACAGACTGTGTGTAATGACTTGATTATTTTGAAAAGGTAGGTGGTAGAAACAATGATGAATGAGGTATAAGTTCAGAGTGCCATTTCATTGTTGAAGTCAGTTTCCTGAGAAGAGTCGGGGAGACACCAGCAGAGGGGGACTAACAAAAGCTCACACTGACACTCTTAATGGGACAATGTCAGGATTGGGATTCGAACCCACGCCTCCGAAGAGACTGCAACCTGAATGCAGCGCCTTCGACCGCTCGGCCATCCTGAGAGTGAAACTGTGTTCCCTTAGTGGAGGAGCAACGGGGTATAGCCCTGTTTGACGGCCATCTGAAATGGCAGATTGTTTTAAAGAATACGAAAGACTTCAAATCGTACTACTTTGTCAGAAAGCATTGGTGGTTCAGTGGTAGAATTCTCGCCTGCCACGCGGGAGGCCCGGGTCCGATTCCCGGCCAATGCAGCTATTCCTTTTTATCTACACTAAGCGATACTGAGAGTAAAACTGTTCAAAGTCCTTTGTCTCGGAATCAGAGTTTCAACCCAAAAACCCGAGGAGAATCCAACCTGAAGCCACTTCTTTTCACCCTTCGGCAACCCTAATGGGCAACTATTGTGTGTTTATTGCATTGCATGATAGTTGTCTTGTTTATTAGCATTTCACGGCACGTAACTGACTGATTCGACCCTCAACTGAAAGGTCAGAGTCCAAATCAAGAGCATTACAAAGAAGACAAAAACTGTTGAAGGAATATGGGACTCAGGCTTCATGTCTCCTGCTTCCCCAGGGAATTGGACAAAGGGACTCCAAAGCCATGAAATGGCGTTTCAGTATTAGACTTATCTGCTGCAATGCAGGTAGGTTGGGCGATACTCTCTGCCAATGCAGCTGAACAGTTTTATGTCCATTCAGCAGTCCTTCAGGAACAACAGTCAAAACAACTTCTGCTTGGCATCTTCAGCCAACCTCAAAGCAAAAACATCGCCAGATTCCATTGGGATTGCAGTTGTGCCACTCTCTTGACCCAGAAACGCGAATCCAACGTCATGATCCAAAATATGACGGACAAAAAGTACCTCAAGATTTTACAGGTCCTCTGCTATTTCAGGGAAACGCCAATGATTGAAGACTGAGGTATGCGAGAGAAAGACACCCACAAGCAGGCTTCCAGCGCACTGGTTGTGATGGCTGGATGAATGACAACCATGACTTCCATACTTAGGGTGCGCGGTCATGAACCAGGTATGGTATGCACGTTAAGGACACCCCCAAGCGGGCTTCCAGCGCAATAGTTGTGTTGCCTGGATGAATGACAACCGTGACTTTTGCACTGGTTATGCTAACTAGATGAAAGGCAACCATGACTTCCACACTTAGGGTGCGCGGGCATGAACCAGGTATGGTATGCGGGTGAAGGACACCCGCATGCAGGCTTCCAACCAACTGGTAGCGCGGGCCGGGTGAATGAAATATGTGACTTCCGCACTGGTTGTCGAGTTGGATAAATGACAACCATGACTTCCACACTTAGGGTGCGCAGGCATTAACCAGGCATGGTATGCTGGTGAAGGACACCCGCAAGCGGGCGAAGGACACCCGCAAGCAGACTTGAAGCGTAATGGTTGTGCTGGATGGATAAAAGGCAACCATGACTTCCACACTTAGGGTTTGCGGGCATGAACCAGGCATGGTATGCGATGGGAAGACGCACCCAAAAGGGCTTCCAGCGCACTGATTGTGCTGGATGGATGAAAGGCAACCATGACTTCCACACTTAGGGTGCACGGACATGAACCAGGCATGGTATGCGGGTGAAGGACACCCACAAGCGGGCTTGCAGCGCAACGGTTGTGCTGAATGGATGAAAGGCAACCATGACTTCCAGACTGGTTGTTCTGGCTGGTTGAATGACAACCATGACTTCCACACTTAGGGTGCACGGGCATGAACCAGGCATGGTATGCGGGTGATGGACACCCCGAAGCGGGCTTCCAGCGCAACAGTTGGGTGTCCTGGATGAATGACAACCGTGACTTTCACACCGGTTGTGCTGGAGGGATGAATGACAACATGACTTCCGCACTTAGGGAGCGCGGGCATGAACCAGGCATGGTATCCGTTTGAAGGACTTCACCAAGCAGGCTTCCAGCACAATAGTTGTGTTGCCTGGATGAATGACTACTGTGACTTATGCACTGGTTGTGCTGGCTGGATGAAAGGCACCATGACTTCCACACTTAGGGTGTGCAGGCATGAACCAGGCATGGTATGCAGGGGGAACGCACCCAAGCGGGCTTCCAGCGCACTAGTTGAATGACTACCATGACTTCCACACTTAGAGCACACGGGAATGAACAACGCATGTTACGCGGAAGAAGGACACTCGCAAGCGGGCTTGCAGCGCAGGTTGTGGTGGCTGGATGAATGACAACGGTGACTTCCGCACTGGTTGTGCTGTATGGATGAATGACAACCATGACTTCCAGACTGGTAGTTCTGGCTGGTTGAATGACAACCATGACTTCCACACTTAGGGTCCACGGACATGAACCAGGCATGGTATGCGGGTGAAGGACACCCGCAAGCAGTCTTGCATCGCAATGGTTGTGCTGGCTGGATGAATGACAACCATGACTTCCACACTTAGGGTGCACGGACATGAACCAGGCATGGTATGCGGGTGAAGGACACCCGCAAGCAGGCTTGAAGCGCAATGGCTGTGCTGGCTAGTTGAATGACAATTGTAACTGGTTTCAACCCAAAAACCCGAGGAGAATCCAACCTGAAGCGAGTTCTTTTCACCGTTCGGCAACCCTGATGGTTAACTTTTGTGTGTTATTTACATGGCATGATAGTTGTCTTGTTTATTAGCATTTCACGGCGCGTAACTGACTGATTTGACCCATAACTGAAAGATAAGAGTCCAAATCAAGAGCATTACAAAGATGACAACAACTGTTGAAAGAATCTGGGACTCAGGCTTCATGTCTCCTGCTTCCCCAGGGAATTGGACAAAGGGACACCAAAGCCATGAAATGGCGTTTCAATGTTAGACTTATCTGCTGCAATGCAGGTAGATTGGGCCATACTCTCGGCCAATGCAGCTGAACACTTTTGTGTCTATTCAGCACTCCTTCAGGAACAACAGTCAAAACAACTTCTGCTTGGCATCTTCAGCCAACCTCAAAGCAAAAACATCGCCAGATTCCTTTGGGATTGCAGTTCCGCCACTCTCTTGACCCAGAAACGCGAATCCAACGTCATGATCCAAAATTTGATGGACAAAAAGTACCTCAAGATTTTACAGGTCCTCTGCTATTTTAAGGAAACGCCAATGATTGAAGACTGTGGTCACGACAGACAGTGTGTAATGACTTGATTATTTTGAAAAGGTAGGTGGTACAAACAATGATGAATGAGGTATCGGTTCAGAGTGCCATTTCATTGTTGAAGTCAGTTTCCTGAGAAGAGTCGGGGAGACACCAGCAGAGGGGGACTAACAAAAGCTCACACTGACAATTTTAATAGGACAATGTCAGGAGTGGGATTCGAACCCACGCCTCCGAAGAGACTGCAACCTGAATGCAGCGCCTTTGACCGCTCGGCCATCCTGACAGTGGTACTGATTTCCCTTGGTGGAGGAGCAACGGGGTATAGCCCTGTTTGACGGCCATCCGAAATGGCAGATTGTTTTAAAGAATACGAAAGACTTGAAATCCTACTGCGTTCTCAGATAGCATTGGTGGTTCAGTGGTAGAATTCTCGCCTCCCACGCGCGAGGCTCGGGTCCGATTGCTGGCCAATGCAGCTAGTCCTTTTTATGTACACTGAGCGATACTGAGAGTAAAACTGTTCAAAGTTTCAACCCAAAAACCCGAGGAGAATCCAACCTGAAGCGAGTTCTTTTCACCGTTCGGCAACCCTGATGGGCAACTATTGTGTGTTTATTCCATGGCATGATAATTGTCTTGTTTATTAGCATTTCACGGCGTGTAACAGACTGATTCGACCCTCAACTGAAAGGTAAGAGTCCAAATCAAGAGCATGACAAAGATGACAAAAAATGTTGAAGGAATATGGGACTCAGGCTTCATGTGTCCTGCTTCCCCAGGTGTTTTATTGAAAGGATCAGTGCTGGTCGGCGCTCAGGAGACAAAGATGACACTCAACAAAAGACCAACGTTCCCAAATGCTATTTAGCCTCAATAACTGGCATATTTATTTCGACCAAATGCAAGTTCTCAAAACACGGTTGACATTGCGTGAAATCAATCATATGAGCCCCTTACCTATGCCGAGAAGGTGGAGAGCCGTCACCCAGGTAGAGGTCCGCTTTATCAACCAGCTGGGCGTTCGTCTGAAACCCGCAGCAGACTCTACCTGTTTGTGCTCTGCATCTCTCTATTATACTTTTCAGTTGCGTGCGAGAGAAAGGGCGGGTGGCCTACCCGTCCCACCTGGCGCCGCAACAAATGTAGCCAATTTACATTTGACACCTAAGTGTGTCCTTCAGGCTCTGAGAAACATAACAATCAAGTTATCCCACAACAATGGTCGTCTTTGAACCAGATAACAAGTGAGTGTGAAACGGTCTAGACGTCTTGACTAGTAAAAACAAGTGAGATAACAGTCAAGACATCCCACAAATATGTTGTCTTTGAACCAGATAAAACAAATGAGATACAATACAATGTTGTCTTTGAACCAGATAAAACAAGTGAGATACAATACATTCGGGTATTCAACGGTTATGGGAAGCATCACTAATTAACACTCCTTTCATTCCACTCTTGAGGCTTCACAAATTAGTTGATATACCCGTCAAACGTCGATGGTAACACTATTCCATTTCCAGTGCGATTCATGATGTCATGAAAGAACATGGACCATAATTCCCGCAACGTTAGGTTTCTGTGAATATATTGATGTGATAAACATCCTTGCCATCTAGCATAAATGTATATATATGAGTGGGGTGAGGCACCAACTTAACAGTATAGTTCTCGATACCGAAGTGTCCATTACTTTTCTCAAGGCATACAATCATCTCATGCGTTGCATAATCACCCACTCCACTTCAGCTCGGATATGTCTTACGTAGATCAACGTTAGCAGATTACATAGTGATAGCAATATTATTATAATAACCAACAGAATCAGAGGGGGCACCTGTCACGTCCCATCTGAACGAGAGGTAGGACCCAAATGCAGGAACTCGGAAGACGCAAGGTAGTTCAAGAAGAGACACGTTTATTGTATGCCGACGTCGGGGATCGAGCAGGCAGTCCGGTGCAGCAGCGGTTGTTGGGGCGTCGGGCGAAGAGAGCAGATGAGTGGGCAGGCAGTAGTCGGTACACGGGGAAACAATCAACACAGGCAGAAGTGTCAAGGAGTCAGGCTTACAAGGTTGGTCAGAGAACGGACGGAGGTCGGTACACACAGGTTCAGTCAGGAATACGAGAGTGGTGGAACGGGACATAAAGCTCAACGAACTGGCGGAGGACCAGTCGTCACCGGGTCCTATATATACGGGGGATGATCAGGCCGCATGAGGCACAGGTGTGTGCCTCCCAATCACCACAGCCGCACAGCTCGTGCTGAAGCGGCAGGATCATGACAGCACCAAAGTCCTCCTAGCAGTGACTGACATCCCTGAAAAGATGTCCCACCAGTGATGGGCTGAGGACTGTTGTACTATTTTAGCAGCATGTTGTACCCGTCCGCTGGCTACTAATGTGGACACCATGAGCTTGGAGATGTTAGACGTATGTGACTGTATAATTTTCTGAACTTCAGTGGATTGTTCCAATGCGCATTTGAAACGCTCCAGTGAGAGGTTCCAGGGATTCTTTAGGACATCCCATTGTACTTGTGTCAGCCGATTAGACACAGAGTAATTCGTCAAACGATACGTCTGGTTTCCCCAATGCCGTAGGTGCACATTATATAAGCAACCAACGAAAGGAACCGATGGTACTTGTGAATTATTTTGCATTGTTGCCACACATAGAGCGTGTGGTCCGATTTGCCACAACATCTCCCTTCGTGGCTCCCTCGTCCAATCACAAAGTACAGCCTCTGAGTCGGTTAAACATGGATTGCTGTGTCCCTGTTGTAATGTACACGCCATTCCTCTGTCTGTTTCGTCACACATTTTCATCTCATAAGTCGTATTAGTTCCCACATCCATCCACTCTCCATCCAGATGTAAAAACCAAATCCTGTGGCAGTAATCACCGGTAATACTTGATACTTACATATCGTTTTGACAGTAGACACATTGTACTGCGTCCAATACCCAGCACAATATGTACTGTTGCATTTTGATCGCTCCGAGTGTAACTGTAACCAAAGTTTGCTACTAATAGACCAAACCCGTCTCCATTCGTGATAATTTTCCGTTGTCATTATTCTCTGGAATCGCTCTTTTTGAGCTTCCGCATGTATCATTTGCAATGCACAGGTTGTCCAATTACCTCTATGGGATAGATTCTTTAACGGATCATATGTTTCATTCCATAATTTTAACTCCCATGTAAATGCCTTTTTCCAAACATCAGTGTTTTCCAATTGCCCTATCATAGCTTTTGGAAGCCATACCCCTACTTGATGTATAGCCTCTGATGCATGTTGCCCTGTGTTAGATAACATTGTTCTGGTTACTTGGTTATCTGCAGCATTAGCTACACCAAACAGTGTTCCCGTTCCTCCTAAGAGAGTATCATACCAAGCTCTACGTCTTCGTGTACAGTGTGGTATATCGGGGAATTTTATTTCCCAGTGCACTCGGGTTTTAACCCTGGCTTGTGCCATGTGTGTACAGGTATCTAATACTGGTGCTATGTGTGTTCTTATAGCATTAGGTTTCCCAGGTAACACCCATATTATATACAAAAATGTGTTCCGTCCCGAGATTTCAGCGCTGTTAAAAAAAAACAGAGTTTCCTTTACGGTAATTGTCCACCTCGTCCAGTTGTGCTCATTGCAGGTCTCGGTCGTCCTGTTGTAGTGGCACATGGGGACGACTGAAGTAACGGTTAAGTTGCATCCTTGTTCCACCACCGGAATGTCCTTCCCTCCAAGGCACCTTTTGCACTTCCACATCTGACAATTGCTGGTGACGTTTACCACGTCGCAAGTTTGGTAAGCTGCACAGGTGTAGCCTCCTTGAGTACGGTCCCGGGTACTTCTTTTCTATCTTATGCGGAGCCACTGGACCTGCTCCAATTTGTCACCCTCCGTCATTGCGCAGCAGAGTTGGACCATGGCACCAAAGACAAGGATACGCGTGACCCAGCAGGCGACACTGCCACCTCTTGGGCCCTCGGTCTTCCCTGGTCCGGGCATGGCGCCTCTCCGATCATGGTCTTCCAATCAACAAATACCACCACGGAATCTGTGTTACGACAAATAGTGCATACTACAAACATGTCATTAGTTCTCTCTTGTATAACATTTTAACACCGGTACATTTACCCATTTTTCCTCTCCAGGTTATAAGACGCTCACAGTAGCATCTTGCCCTTGAGCTATAATTTCTGCTGCTCGGGGAGGACCGTCTGGCTGTTTTACCCAAACTTTTGCCCCTGCCAAATCAGTGGAGCCAAATCCTCCCTCCCCTCTGGTGGTTATCACCACAGGTTTAGGTATTTCTTTTACCTTGGTTACAAGGCAAGGCTTCACTATCAACTGAGCAATTTTGTCCCCTCTTTCCAATGTAAGGGGCTGTTCTGCTAATAATTTGCATACCACTCCAATTTCTCCTTGATAGTCCACATCAATTACTCCGGCTTGTTTTGTTTCGAGATAGCTTTTTCAATGTTTCCTTAAGAATTACATTCATTCGCTCTATTAACCCAGCAGCCTGCGGATAATAGGGAATGTAATAGATCCATTCTACATGGTGAGTCTTTGCCCACTCTTTAGACTCCTTTTCGCCCTATTTTAATTTGCTCAGACACATACCATTTCCATTTGATAATACTAGCTTCCTGTCCGGTTCCTATTCTATGTGTCGTCGGGTTACCTTTAACCAATGTCAAAATCGGTATATGTGTTCTCATTAACACCTCATGGCCCACCGTTTGAGCCTCACTTTCAACCAATGCCCAATAGCGTGCTAATAGCTGCTTTTCAAAAGGTGTGTACCTTAGGCCTGCTTCTGGGAGCTTTCTCGACCAGAATCCCAAGGGTTTACAAATCCTATCTTGCTTTTGCCACAAACTCCAGTGAGCGTATTCATTTAACGCCGACACCTGCAATTCTACCGCTCCCGATTTCATTTTTTTCCAGTGACCCTGCTTGCGGTATCGCTTCCTTCGCCATATCAAATGATCGCTGTTGTTCTTCTCCCCAACTAAAGTATCATTATTTCCTTAGGAACTTTTAGCTTTTCCAGGTGCTCTGCTACCTCTCGGTGGCAGATTATGGGACTATGTAAATAACCCTGTGGTAGTCTGGTAAACGTGTCGTGGCGTCCTTCCCAGGTAAACGCAAATTGATTCATCCTATCCTCAGGAATAGGAATAGTGAAAAATGCGTTAGCCAAATCTATGACCCCATTCCACGTTCCGGGATGATGTTGCACTCGTTCTATAATTGTCACTGCGTCGACACCGCGGAAGTCAATGCAGGTGTGTGTTTATTCAATCCTCTGTAGTCTACTGTCATCCTCCCAGAGTTATCTGATTTCCTGACTGGCCACAACGGATTGTTCCAGTTTGTCGTCACTGTTTTCAATACACCAGCTTCTAAATATTCTTTAATGGTCGCCAAAATTTCTTCCTGTCCTCCAGGTATCCGGTATTGCTTTTGACTAACTACCTGTGTAGCTTGTGGTATCGGAAAAGGTGGCATTTTTACTTTACCCACCAATATTGCATGTATTCTCAGTGGATTTACTCCGAATTCAAATCTCCCGGCTGTCAAATCAAGTGTCATTCCGGCTAATATGTCCATGCCCACTATCCACTCTGGGATAGGGGTTATAATCACTCTTCTTCTTTTCCTTTCGGCTTGTCCCGTTAGGGGTCGCCACAGCGTGTCATCTTTTGCCATCTTCGCCTATCTCCTGCATCTTCCTCTCCAACCCCAACTGCCCTCATGTCTTCCCTCACCACATCCATAAACCTTCTCTTTGGTCTTCCTCTCGCTCTTTTGCCTGGGAGCTCCATCCTCAGCATCCTTCTACCAATATACTCACTCTCTCGCCTCTGAACATGTCCAAACCATCGAAGTCTGCTCTCTCGAATCTTGTCTCCAAAACATCCAGCTTTGGCTGTCCCTCTAATGAGCTCATTTCTAATCCTATCAAACCTGGTCACTCCGAGCGAGAACCTCAACATCTTCATTTCTGCCACCTCCAGTTCAGCTTCCTGTTGTTTCTTCAGTGCCACCGTCTCTAATCCGTACATCATGGCCGGCCTCACCACTGTTTTGTAAACTTTGCCCTTCATCCTCGCAGACACTCTTCTGTCACATAACACACCAGACACCTTTCGCCAGCTGTTCCAACCTGCTTGGACCCGTTTCTTCATTTCCTGACCACACTCTCCATTGCTCTGTATTGTTGACCCCAAGTATTTGAAGTCGTCCACCCTCGCTATCTCTTCTCCCTGTAGCCTCACTCTTCCCCCTCCACTTTTCTCATTCACGCACATATATTCTGTTTTACTTCGGCTAATCTTCATTCCTCTCCTTTCCAGTGCATGTCTCCATCTTTCCAATTGTTCCTCTGCATGCTCCCTGCTTTCACTGCATATGACAATATCATCTGCGAACATCATGGTCCAAGGGGATTCCAGTCTAACCTCATCTGTCAGCCTATCCATTACCACTGCAAACAGGAAGGGGCTCAGAGCTGATCCCTGATGCAGTCCCACCTCCACCTTAAATTCCTCTGTCACACCTAAGGCACACCTCACCATTGTTCTGCTGCCATCATACATGTCCTGTACTATTTTAACATACTTCTCTGCCACACCAGACTTACGCATGCAGTACCACAGTTCCTCTCTTGGTACTCTGTCATAGGCTTTCTCTAGATCCACAAAGACACAATGTAGCTCCTTCTGACCTTCTCTGTACTTTTCCACAAGCATCCTCAAGGCAAATAATGCATCTGTGGTACTCTTTCTAGGCATGAAACCATACTGTTGCTCGCAGATACTTACTTCTGTCCTGAGTCTAGCCTCCACTACTCTTTCCCATAACTTCATTGTGTGGCTCATCAACTTTATTCCTCGGTAGTTCCCACAGCTCTGAACATCCCCTTTGCTCTTAAAAATGGGAACTAGAACAGTTTTCCTCCATTCTTCAGGCATCTTTTCGCCCGCTAGTATTCTGTTGAATAAGTTGGTCAAAAACTCCACAGCCATCTCTCCAAATTGCTTCAATACCTCTACCGGTATGTCATCAGGACCAACTGCCTTTCCATTTTTCATCCTTTGTAGTGCCTTTCTGACTTCCCCCTTAGTAATCATTTCCACTTCCTGGTCCTTCACTCTTGCCTCTTCAACTCTTCCTTCTCTCTCATTTTCTTCATTCATCAACTTCTCAAAGTATTCTTTCCATCTATTTAGCACACTACCGGCACCAGTCAACACATTTCCATCTCTATCCTTAATCACCCTAACCTTCTGCACATCCTTCCCATCTCTATCCCTCTGTCTGGCCAACCTGTAGAGATCCTTTTCTCCTTCTTTCGTGTCCAACCTGGTGTACATGTCTTCATATGCCTCTTGTTTAGCCTTTGCCACCTCTACCTTTGCCCTACGTTGCATCTCGATGTACTCCTTTCGCCTCTCCTCAGTCCTCTCAGTATCCCACTTCTTCTTCACTAATCTCTTTCCTTGTATGACTCCCTGTATTTTGGGGTTCCACCACCAAGTCTCCTTCTCCCCTTTCCTACCAGATGACACACCAAGTACTCTCCTGCCTGTCTCTCTGATCACCTTGGCTGTCGTCGTCCAGTCTTCCGGGAGCTTCGGTTGTCCATCGAGAGCCTGTCTCACCTCTTTCCGGAAGGCCGCACAACATTCTTCCTTTCTCAGCTTCCACCACATGGTTCTCTGCTCTACCTTTGTTTTCTTAATCTTCCTACCCACCACCAGAATCATCCTACATACTACCATCCTATGCTGTCGAGCTACACTCTCCCCTACCACTACTTTACAGTCAGTAACCTCCTTCAGATTACATCGTCTGCACAAAATATAATCTACCTGCGTGGTTCTACCTCCGCTCTTGTAGGTCACTATATGTTCCTCCCTCTTCTGGAAATAAGTGTTCACTACAGCCATCTCCATCCTTTTTGCAAAGTCCACCACCATCTGCCCTTCAAAGTTCCTTTCCTGGATGCCGTACTTACCCATCACTTCTTCATCGTCCCTGTTTCCTTTACCAATATGTCCATTACAATCTGCACCAATCACAACTCTCTCCCTGTCTGGGATGCTCAGAACTACTTCATCTAGTTCCTTCCAGAATTTCTCTTTCAACTCTAGGTCACATCCTACCTGTGGTGCATAGCCGCTAACCACATTATACAAAACACCCTCAATTTCAAATTTTAGTGTCATCACTCGATCTGATACTCTTTTCACCTCCTAGACATTCTTAGCCAGCTCTTCCTTTAAAATAACCCCTACTCCATTTCTCTTCCCATCTACTCCGTGGTAGAATAATTCAAACCCTGCTCCCAAACTTCTAGCCTTACTACCTTTCCACCTGCTCTCTTGGATGCACAGAATATCAACCTTTCTCCTAATCATCATGTCAACCAACTCCTGTGCTTTTCCTGTCATAGTCCCAACATTGAAAGTCCCTACACTCAGTTGTAGGCTCTGTGCATTCCTCTTTTTCTTCTGATGCTGGATCCGGTTTCCTCCTCTTCTTTGTCTTCGACCCACAGTAGCTGAATTTCCACCAACGCCCTGCAGGTTAGCAGTGCCGGGGGCGGGCGTTGTTAACCCGGGGCACGACCAATCCGGTATGGGATTCTTTAGATGAACGCTCATATTTGTTTGGCACAGTTTTTACGCCGGATGCCCTTCCTGACGCAACCCTCTGCATTTATCCGGGCTTGGGACCGGCCTACAGATTGCACTGGTTTGTGCCCCCATAGGGCTGCATTATAGGGGTTATAATCACCATATATGTTTTTGTAGGCACATTTCCTATTTTCCTATACTGCGTTATCCTCACTGTTTAATGCACTGATCTAAACAAAAAAAAAAAAAAAAAACTGGATGGCTCATTGGCCACCAAAACTGTAGTCGCCATCCGCCATCTTGATACTCCCAAAACAACCATGCCGACCTGTGTATAATCTTCTCGAGTCATGAACAATTCTGGCTCTGGCTGCGCTTGTGGGACCGGCCCTCGCACTTGCTCGCCATTTTCGTCCAGAATTGGTTGACCGTCCGCCCCCATCAGATCCTGGATTCGATCTGGTATCATGCGTCGCTGTTCTTTTCGTCGCGTGAAAGGGTGTATCTGCAACCCCTTTAACGAGGGATACAACCCTGGTCTTATATATATATCACATATACACATATCCCCGTTCCACTCCTCCGGATTCCACTGCGCTGACAGCCCATTGGTGAATGAACGGATTTGCGCTTGTTGTATTTTACGAGGTTTCTTCTTTCGCCCTCTTCGCGCCACTCGGGAGATATGCATTACAGCTCTTTCCGTTATACTCTGTATTTTTGCCAAATGCTCCTTTAATTCTTTCACTATAACCTCTAGCTGGATAACCTCTTGCACCTTTTGATTTTCTGCGCTTCTAACCTTATCCAACTCCAACACGCAATTTTTCCAAGCTTCCGCACACATCCACAACATCTGCTGCGTGCCTCCCAGCGGAGCACGAGCATTCACATCCACCCGCTTGCACATATCACATAATGCCAGCGGCGCGGCAGCGGGATTCACTCCTATCCACGGTCCGGGGCGTCCCCCACGCTCCCGTAAGACAGCTTCTATCTCTCGGAAAGTGTCATGCTCCTGGATTCCAGCCAGGGCTGGGCGTGGCCAGCTAATCTGAAGGTGCACACCTGCGCCTCATGACCACTGATTAGACCCAGTACATATAGGACCCGGGGGATGACAGATACTCCGCTAGATCGTTGCTCTTCATGCCTCGTTCCCGCACTCCTGCTTTCTCGACTTCTGACCTCCGTGCACCGACCCACGCCTGTTCATTGACCACCCTCGTAAGCCCATTCGTACTGGTACTACGGATTGTTTGGACTGTCTACCTGATCTCAGACCTCGGACCGAATAAAGGTTTCCTCTGTACTGTCTGCTGTCTCTGGAGTCGTGCATTTGGGTCCACCCTTGAGCCCCGCATCGTGACAGAACGATCAAGCCAGAACATGGACCCCGCCGACTCTGAAGCCATTCGCCGTGCGCTGCAAGTGCAGGGCAAACGCCTGGGTGAGCAAGAGGCTGCTCTCTAGGGTATGACTCACCAGATCCAGGAGCTCTGCACCCAGCTGGGACCGTGGCTAGCCTCCCAAGCTAGCGCGGCCGCTCCTGTGCCTCTCCGTGCCACCATCACTCCGCTCTCTCGACCAGAGCGGTTCTCAGGCGACTCCGGTAACATCAAGCCCTTCCTGGTGCAGTGTGATCTCTACTTTGAGCTGCAAGCGTCCGCTTTTCCCACGGACCGCTCCCGGATCGCCTTCGTCATTTCCCACATGACAGGGAGGGCGGAGGCATGGGCCACCGCCGAGTGGAGCCGTAACTCGGAGACCTGCCGCTCATGGGCGAGCTTCGTCTGCGCGCTCACCCAGGTGTTCCAGTACGAGGCTCCGGAACGCCAGGCGGCGTCCTCGCTCATGACAATTCGCCAGGGACGTCGCCGCGTGTCCGACTACGCCATTGAGTTCCGGATTCGGGCTGCCGAGAGCCGCTGGAATGAGGAAGCCGTCAATGACGTGTTTTACGAGGGACTGTCCCCACAGATCCGTGGCCACCTCGTGGCCATGGATCTTCCGCCTTCGCTTAACTCCCTCATCGCATTGGCCCTCAAGGTGGACCAGCGCCTCACCGTGCAGAGACAGATGGAGGGCCTGAGGGAGGAGGTGAGGGAGAGTCGCAGTCTGGTTGCTTCCGCTTCCCGGCCACCCGTGTTGTCGGCTTCATCGGAATCCATGCAAGTGGAGGGGCTTGGCGGCTCAGCGGAGGAGCGCTTACGTCGGCGACGAGAGGGACGCTGTTTTTACTGCGGGCGTTTGGGACACTTGATCGCCCGCTGCCCGACTCGACCAGGGCACTCTGACATCAGGATCTCTGCTCCGGTGAGTGTGCGGTACATCGCGGCGGGGTCAGGGAGGTCCCTTCTTCACCTCACCTTGGGAACGGACTCCCGTTCATGCACTGTGACGGCTTTCATAGATTCTGGGTCGGAAGCTAACCTGATAAATCCCCGCGTGGTCGAGGAGCTGGGGGCAGCAACCTTCCCCACGCAACGGTTTCGTCACGCCTATGCCGCCAACGGCAAGTTCCTTTGTCGGGTTACACATCGCACTCAGACGCTACGTATGAGCTTTCCGGACGCTCACTCGGAGCGAATTAGCTTTCATGTCTTCGACGCACATAGTAGCGACATCATCTTGGGCAGCCCGTGGCTCAAAGAACATAATCCACACATAGATTATACCACGGGTCAGATCAAGACTTGGGGAGAGGACTGTCTCAGTCGCTGTTTCGCTGTCCGGAGAGACAGGGGTATTCAAGTTGCGCCGGTTCGGCTAACAGAACCTAGTACTGCCCTGGACCTGACCGCAGTGCCCTCCTGCTACCATGACCTACGGGAGGTCTTCTCTGAATCTAAAGCAAAGTCTCTGCCGCCACATCGGTCATACGACTGCGCGATTGAACTCCTGCCAGGCACCTCTCCTCCCACAGGGAAACTGTTCTCTTGAACAGGACCAGAGCATCAAGCCATGAGGGACTACATCGAGGACTCGCTGGCAGCCGGACTCATTCGCCCCTCATCCTCACCAGCCGGTGCGGGGTTTTTTTTTTTTTTTGTCAAGAAGAAGGACTCCACACTGCGACCCTGCATCGACTACCGAGGACTGAACGACATCACAGTCAAGAACAGGTACGCTTTGCCGCTTATCTCTACAGCATTCGAACTCCTCCAGGGAGCCCGGATCTTCACCAAGCTCGACTTGCGCAGCGCTTACCATCTGGTGCGGATTCGGGAAGGGGATGAGTGGAAGACGGCGTTCAACACCCCCACAGGGCACTATGAGTATCTTGTGATGCCCTTTGGACTGACAAACGCTCCGGCCGTCTTTCAGAACTTCATTAACGACGTGCTTCGGGAGTTCCTGAACAGATCTGTCTTTGTTTACCTGGATGACATTCTCATCTTTTCAGCAGACCTAACCTCTCACATTCAACAAGTCAGAGAGGTGCTCTGGCGTCTGCAGCAGCACCAATTATACGTGAATATGGATAAGTGTGAGTTCCATCGGGCATCCGTGTCCTTCCTGGGCTTCGTCCTGGCTGAGGGAGAGATACGGATGGATCCCGGGAAGGTCGACGCGGTGCTGCGGTGGCCTACCCCCACCAACAGGAGGGACGTGCAGAGGTTTTTGCGATTTGCCAATTTCTATAGGAAATTCATAAGGAACTTCAGTTCCGTGGCCACTCCTCTGCATTCGCTCACCTCGCCACATACCCCCTTCGACTGGTCCGGGACCTGCCAGGAGGCCTTCAGCAGGCTCAAGGCAAGTTTCACTACTGCGCCCGTTCTCATTATTCCGGACCCACATAACCAGTTTGTGGTGGAGGTGGATGCATCGAATTCAGGAATCGGAGCAGTCTTGTCGCAGAGGAGTCCCAGGGATGGAAGGATCCACCCGTGCGCGTTCCTGTCTAGAAAGTTGACCCCGGCAGAGAGGAACTACGACGTGGGAGATAGGGAACTGCTGGCGGTCAAGAGCGCGTTGGAGGAGTGCCAGCACTGGCTGGAGGGCTCGCAAGTACCATTCGTTGTCTTCACGGACCATAAGAACCTTGAATACCTGAAGTCTGCGAAGAGGTTGAATGCCCGTCAGGCCAGGTGGGCCCTATTTTTCACCCGCTTCCACTTTAAGGTGTTTTTCCGCCCAGGCTCCAAAAACGGCAAGCCGGATGCACTCTCGCGGATCCACGAGGGAGGGCGCACGGATTCAGACGCCGGTACTATCCTGCCAGCGGGGTGCTTCGTGGCCGGTTTCACCTGGGCGATCGAGTCGCGGGTGAAGGAGGCCCTGGGAGAGACACCGCCACCCGCGGATTGTCCGTCGGGCCGCCTTTTCGTCATCCCATCTCTGCGGGGAGAGGTCATCAACTGGGCACATACCAACAAGACGGTCTGCCACCCGGGTATGGCGAAGACACGTTCAGTGGTCGAGCAAAGGTTCTGGTGGCCTAACCTCAGTAAGGACGTAAGGGAGTTCGTCAACGCCTGCCCGGTGTGTGCTGCCAATAAGACTTCCCGCCTACGGCCTGTTGGTGAGTTGCAACCCCTGTCCATCCCCTTTCGTCCGTGGTCACACATCGCGCTGGACTTCGTCACCGGCCTGCCACCTTCACAAGGGAACACAGTGGTGCTGTCCGTAGTGGACCGTTTTTCCAAGATGGTCCACTTCGTGCCGCTTCTGAAGATCCCGTCGGCCAAGCAAACAGCCCAGTTGGTATTAGACGAGGTCGTCCGTTACCACGGCCTACCCCAGGACATCGTTCCGGACAGGGGTCCGCAATTCAGCGCCCGTTTCTGGAAGGTGTTCTGCAACCTCATCGGCGCTTCAGCAAGTCGGACATCAGGTCATCACCCAGAGTCCAATGGCCAGACTGAGAGGATTAACCAGGAATTAGAGACCGGTCTTCGATGTCTGGCATCCAGGGACCAGAGCACGTGGAGCCAGCACATCAAGTGGGTGGAGTATGCCCACAATTCTCTACCCTCCGCTTCAACAGGTATGGCTCCACTCCATGTCGTGCATGGCTACCCTCCGTCCCTGTTTCCTCCACTGGTCACAGACTCCGCAGTTCCGTCAGCCCTGGCCGTGGTGCGACGCTGCAAACGGACCTGGGAAGCAGCTCGGAGGACACTGCTGCGCATGAGCAGCGCCTACAAGGCTGCAGCAGACCGCAAGAGAAGGGCCGCACCAGAGCTCAGAGTGGGACAGCGAGTGTGGCGCTCCACCAAGGATCTCCCGCTGCGGACGGAATCCCGCAAACTTGCTCCCAGGTTCGTTGGCCCGTTCCCGGTTTCCAAAGTTATTAACCCGGTCGCCGTCTCGTTGAAACTGCCCAGGTCGATGAGGGTGCACCCTACGTTCCACGTCAGCAGACTTCGCCCGAATCGCACGTCGTCGCTGGCTCGACGGTGAGTTGGTGTATACTGTGCGCAGGTTGCTGTCTTCCCGTCGCAGAGGAAGGGGGGTCCAGTACCTGGTGGACTGGGAGGGATATGGCCCGGAGGAGCGCTCTTGGATCCCCTCCCGCTTCGTCGTGGACCGCTCCCTCATCAGGGACTTTCACGCGGCTCACCCTGATGCTCCTGGGCCGTCCAGAGCTGCCCGCTGAGGGGGGGGTACTGTCATGCTCCTGGATTCCAGCCAGGGCTGGGCGTGGCCAGCTAATCTGAAGGTGCACACCTGCGCCTCATGACCACTGATTAGACCCAGTACATATAGGACCCGGGGGAGGACAGATACTCCGCTAAATCGTTGCTCTTCATGCCTCGTTCCCGCACTCATGCTTTCTCGACTTCTGACCTCCGTGCACCGACCCACGCCTGTTCATTGACCACCCTCGTAAGCCCATTCGTACTGGTACTACGGATTGTTTGGACTGTCTACCTGTTCTCAGACCTCGGACCGAATAAAGGTTTCCTCTGTACTGTCTGCTGTCTCTGGAGTCGTGTATTTCGGTCCACCCTTGAGCCCCGCATCGTGACAGAAAGTGATGCCTTCCCACCCGGGCACCACCTCCTCCTCTGGTGCCTCTTGCGCACCCTTAGTTTTCCTTCTAAAACAACACATCCTGTTTTTATCTCCTGCGCGAAGCCTGCACGATCCTGCCGACAACGCCAAAAATGTTTTATTGAAAGGATCGCTGCTGGTCGGCGCTCAGGAGACAAAGATGACACTCAACAAAAGACCAACGTTCCCAAATGCTATTTAGCCTCAATAACTGGCATATTTATTTCGACCAAATGCAAGTTCTCAAAACACGGTTGACATTGCGTGAAATCAATCACATGAGCCCCTTACCTATGCCGAGAAGGTGGAGAGCCGTCACCCAGGTACAGGTCCGGTTTGTCAACCAGCTGGGCGTTCGTACGAAACCCGCAGCAGACTCTACCTGTTTGTGCTCTGCATCTCTCTATTATACTTTTCAGTTGCGTGCGAGAGAAAGGGCGGGTGGCCTACCCGTCCCACCTGGCGCCGCAACAATTGTAGCCAATTTACATTTGACACCTAAGTGTGTCCTTCAGGCTCTGAGAAACATAACAATCAAGATTTCCCACAACAATGTTGTCTTTGAACCAGAAAAAAACAAGTGAGATACAATACATTTTGGTATTCAACGGTTATGGGAAGCATCACTAATTAACACTCGTTTCACTAGGGAATTGGACAAAGGGACACCAAAGCCATGAAATGGCGTTTCAATGTTAGACTTATCTGCTGCAATGCAAGTAGATTGGGTCATGCTCTCGGCCAAAGCAGCTGAACAGTTTTGTGTCTATTCAGCACTCCTTCAGGAACAACAGTCAAAACAACTTCTGCTTGGCATCTTCAGCCAACCTCAAAGCAAAAACATCGCCAGATTCCATTGGGATTGCAGTTCCGCCACTCTCTTGACCCAGAAATGCGAATCCAACGTCATGGTCCAAAATTTGATGGACAAAAAGTACCACAAGATTTTACAGGTCCTCTGCTATTTTACGGAAACGCCAATGATTGAAAACTGTGGTCACGACAGACAGTGTGCAATGACTTGATTATTCTGAAAAGGTTGGTGGTACAAACAATGACGAATGAAGTATAGGTTCAGAGTGCCATTTCATTGTTGAAGTCAGTTTCCTGAGAAGAGTTGGGGAGACACCAGCAGAGGGGGACTAAGAAAAGCTCACTCCAACACTTTTAATGGGACAATGTCAGGAGTGGGATTCAAACCCACGCCTCCGAAGAGACTGCAGCCTTAATGCAGCGCCTTCGACCGCTCGGCCATCCTGACAGCGGCATTGATTTCCCTTAGTGGAGGAGCAACGGGGTAGAGCCCTGTTTGAAGGCCATCCGAAATGGCAGATTGTTTTAAAGAATACGAAAGACTTCAAATCCTACTGGTTGCTCAGTAAGCATTGGTGGTTCAGTGGTAGAATTCTCGTCTGCCACGCGGGAGGTTTGGCTCCGTTTCCCGGCCAATGCAGCTTGTTGTTTTGATGTACACTGAGCGATACTGAGAGTCAAACTGTTCAAAGTCCTTTGTCTCGGAATCAGAGTTTCAACCCAAAAACCCGAGGAGAATCCAACCTCAAGCGATTTCTTTTCACCGTTCGGCAACCCTGATGGGCAACTATTGTGTGTTTATTACATGGCATGATAGTTGTCTTGTTTATTAGCATTTCACGGCGCGTAACTGACTGATTCGACCCTCAACTGAAAGGTAAGAGTCCAAATCAAGAGCATTACAAAGAAGACAAAAACTGTTGAAGGAATATGGGACTCAGGCTTTATGTCTCCTGCTTCCCCAGGGAATTGGACAAAGGGACTCCAAAGCCATGAAATGGCGTTTCAATATTAGACTTATCTGCTGCAATGCAGGTAGATTGGGCGATACTCTCTGCCAATGCAGCTGAACAGTTTTATGTCTATTCAGCAGTCCTTCAGGAACAACAGTCAAAACAACTTCTGCTTGGCATCTTCAGCCAACCTCAAAGCAAAAACATCGCCAGATTCCATTGGGATTGCAGTTCCGCCACTCTCTTGACCCAGAAACGCGAATCCAACGTCATGATCCAAAATATGACGGACAAAAAGTACCTCAAGATTTTACAGGTCCTCTGCTATTTCAGGGAAACGCCAATGATTGAAGACTGTGGTATGCGGGAGAAGGACACCCACAAGCAGGCTTCCAGCGCACTGGTTGTGATGGCTGGATGAATGACAACCATGACTTCCAGACTGGTTGTGCTGGCTGGATGAATGACAACCATAAATTCTACACTCAGGGTGCGTGGGCATGAGCCAGGCATGGTATGCGGGTGATGGACACCCGCAAGCGGTCGTGCAGAGCAATGGTTGTGGTGGCTGGATGAAAGACAACCGTGACCTCCACACTTAGGGAGTGCGGGCATGAACCAGGCATGGTATGCGGTTGAAGGATACCCCCAAGCGGGCTTCGAGCGCAATAGTTGTGTTGCATGGATGAATGACAACCGTGACTTCCGCACTGGTTGTGCTCGCTGTATGAATGACAACCGTGACATCCGCATGGTTGTGGTGGCTGGATGAATGTCAACCACGACTTCCACACTTGGGGTGCGCGGGCATTAACCATGCATGGTATGCAGGAGGAACGCACCCAAGCGGGCTTCCAGCGCACTAGTTAAATGACTACTATGACTTCCACACTTAGAGCACACGGGCATGAACAACGCATGTTACGCGGAAGAAGGACACTCGCAAGCGTGCTTGCAGCGCAGGTTGTGGTGGCTGGATGAATGACAACGGTGACTTCCGCACTGGTTGTGCTGTATGGATGAATGACAACCATGACTTCCACACTTAGGGAGCGCGGGCATGAACCAGGCATGGTATGCGATGGGAAGACGCACCCAAGAGGGCTTCCAGCGCACTGATTGTGCTGGATGCATGAAAGGCAACCATGACTTCCTCACTTAGGGTGCACGGTCATAAACCAGGCACGGTATGCGGGTGAAGGACACCCGCATGCCGGCGAAGGACACCCGCAAGCAGGCTTGCAGCGCAAGGGTTGTGCTGGATGGATGAAAGGCAACCATGACTTCCACACTTCGGGTGTGCGGGCATGAACCAGGCATGATATGCAGGGGGAACGCACCCAAGCGGGCTTCCAGCGCACTAGTTGAATGACTCCCATGACCCCCACACTTAGAGCACATGGGCATGAACAACGCACGTTACGCGGAAGAAGGACACCCGCAAGCGGGCTTGCAGCGCGCAGGTTGTGGTGGCTGGAAGAATGACAACCGTGACTTTCACACCGGTTGTGCTGGAGGGATGAATGACAACTAACTTCCACACTTAGGGAGCGCAGGCATGAACCAGGCCTGGTATCCGTTTGAAGGACTTCCCCAAGCAGGCTTCCAGCGCAATAGTTGTGTTGCCTGGATGAATGACAACCGTGACTTCCGCACTGGTTGTGCTGGTTGGATGAAAGGCAACCATGACTTCCACACTTAGGGTGCGCGGGCATGAACCAGGCATGGTATCCGTTTGAAGGACTTCACCAAGCAGGCTTCCAGCGCAATAGTTGTGTTGCCTGGATCAATGACTACCGTGACTTATGCAATGGTTGTGCTGGCTGGATGAATGACAACCGTGACTTCCGCACTGGTTGTGCTCGCTGAATGAATGACAACCGTGACTTCCGCATGCTTGTGCTGGGTGGATGAAAGGCAACCAGGACTTCCAGACTGGTTGTTCTGGCTGGTTTAATGACAACCATGACCTCCACACTTAGGGTGCACGGGCATGAACCAGGCATGGTATGCGCGTGAAGGACACCCCGAAGCGGGCTTCCAGCGCAACAGTTGGGTGTCCTGGATGAATGACAACCGTGACTTCCGCACTGGTTGTGCTGGCTGGATGAATGACAACCATGACTTCCACACTTAGGGTGCACGGACATGAACCAGGCATGGTATGCGGGTGAAGGACACCCGCAAGCAGGCTTGCAGCGCAATGGTTGTGCTGGCTAGTTGAATGACAATTGTAACTGGTTTCAACCCAAAAACCCGAGGAGAATCCAACCTGAAGCGAGTTCTTTTCACCGTTCGGCAACCCTGATGGGCAACTATTGTGTGTTTATTACATGGCATGATAGTTGTCTTGTTTATTAGCATTTCACGGCGCGTAACTGACTGATTCGACCCTCAACTGAAAGGTAAGAGTCCAAATCAAGAGCATTACAAAGATGACAAAAACTGTTGAAGGAATATGGGACTCAGGCTTCATGTCTCCTGCTTCCCCAGGGAATTGGACAAAGGGACTCCAAAGCCATGAAATGGCGTTTCAATGTTAGACTTATCTGCTGCAATGCAGGTAGATTGGGTCATACTCTCGGCCAATGCAGCTGAACAGTTTTATGTCTATTCAGCACTCCTTCAGGAACAACAGTCAAAACAACTTCTGCTTGGCATCTTCAGCCAACCTCAAAGCAAAAACATCGCCAGATTCCATTGGGATTGCAGTTCCACCACTCTCTTGACCCAGAAATGCGAATCCAACGTCATGATCCAAAATTTGATGGGCAAAAAGTACCTCAAGATTTTGCAGGTCCTCTGCTATTTTTCGGAAACGCTAATGATTGAAGACTGTGGTCTCGACAGACAGTGTGTAATGACTTGATTATTCTGAAAAGGTAGGTGGTACAAACAATGATGAATGAGGGATGGGTTCAGAGCGCCATTTCTTTGTTGAAGTCAGTTTCCTGAGAAGAGTCGGGGAGACACCAGCAGAGGGGGACTAACAAAAGCTCACACTGACACTTTTGATGGGACAATGTCAGGAGTGGGATTCAAACCCACGCCTCCGAAGAGACTGCAGCGCCTTCGACCGCTCGGCTATCCTGAGAGTGAGATTGTATTCCCTTAGTGGAGGAGCAACGGGGTATAGCCCTGTTTGACGGCCATCCGAAATGGCAGATTGTTTTAAATAATACAAAAGACTTCAAATCCTAATGCTTTCTCAGAAAGCATTGGTGGTTCAGTGGTAGAATTCTCGCCTGCCACGCGGGAGGCCCGGGTCCGATTCCCGGCCAATGCAGCTGGGCCTTGTTATGTATACTGAGAGTAAAACTGTTCAAAGTCCTTTGTCTCAGAATCAGAGTTTCAACCCAAATACCCGAGGAGAATCCAACCTGAAGCGAGTTCTTTTCACCGTTCGGCAACCCTGATGGGCAACAATTGTGTGTTTATTACATGGCATGATAGTTGTCTTGTTTATTAGCATTTCACGGCGTGTAATTGACTGATTCGACTCTCAATTGAAAGCTAAGAGTCCAAATCAAGAGCATTACAACGATGACAAAAACTGTTGAAGGAATATGGGACTCAGGCTTCATGTCTCCTGCTTCCCCAGGGAATTGGACAAAGGGACTCCAAAGCCATGAAATGGCGTTTAAATGTTAGATTTATCTGCTGCAAAGGAGAGGACAAGGGCGCTAGCATTGAGCTAACGCGGCTAGCGAGGCTTTGTTTGGACTTCAAAGAAGAAAAAGGGACGAGGACCGCGAGGACGCCGGACAGAGGAAAAACCACCTTCCCCTTTCTTCACTCCTGCCTTCGGAAGCACCGCAGTGACATTGGGGTTTGAATTTTGTTTGCTTGCTTGCTATATACATATCTGTCTGGGCCCTTAGCATGTGAGGAATGTGTACCTGTTAAATAGACTGTTTATTTGACTGTTGTGTGTACATGTTTGATTTTTCCATCATTTATTTTGTTATTAAATGTTCATACTTTTTGTTACATAACCAGGTTTATTATTTGTCTATCTGCAAGACAGTTAAAATACTGGTGAGTTTATTTGATAGCTTGATTATTTAAATTAGGATAATATTAACTCATAAGGGGAAATATTATTGAGGCTTTTGATCGAGAATTCAATGCACAGGTAAGGAGTAAAATTGTAATAGACATTTAGAGTAATTTACATTGAGTTTATTTATTAGTTTCATACTTTGGAGTAAGAAAAGAACACAGGTGGCTACCTCATTGAAGTATTTAATACTAGAGAGGCGCTACAGCATAATACTTTTTGATCTGAAAATTCACTATTTTTTTCTCCCACAGATCATGATTTTCATACGATACCAATGGCAGTTTTGCAAAAATACTGTTTACCATACCCGCTACAGTGAGCTGATCATGATTGTGATGGGCAGGGGAGACATCTTCACCTGGCCGACCTTGTTCTTCTCGGGGTTATCTCCCTTCTCTCGTTGCACATCTGAGCTTGGCGGCAGGAACAATATAGCTACTCTTCCCAGGCTCTGTCTCATCTTTTTTTTTTTCGCCTTCTTACACTCCCACTCCACATGCCTGCGCAGTCCTGTTTCACTTCCACATTGATGCCCACGCCCCCACGCTTGTTGTCTCGATACCTGTAACAACTGTGACCAGCAAAGCATGCACGCAAATACTGTAATGAACTCAAAGCGTGGGCCATGTACATTAAAAAGAAAACAGAAGTTCAATATTTTCGTACCATCATGAGGGGCGCATGAATACAGTAAAAGAGTGCTTAGCTTTCACATGTCGAGTGGAGCCGTTTGGAGTTTGCATCTTGTCTCCGTGCGGGCGTGGTTTTCTCCAAGCACTTCGGTTTCCTCTCACATCCCAGAAACATGCGTCAATTGGAGACTCTAAATTGCATTTCGTTGTGATTGTGAGACTGTTGTCTGTTTCCATGTGCCCTCCGATCGGCTGGCAACCAGTTGAGTTTGTACCCTGCCTCCTGCCAGTTGACAGCTGGGATAGGCTACAGCACTCCCGCGACCCTTGTGAGGATCAGGGGTTAAGAAAATGGATGGATGCGTGGGTGAATTTATAGCCACTAGGGAAATATTTAAACTTTTATTTCACTTGTTCGGAAGGCTGAATTAAATGCATCTCTCAACGTTAAACTTTTTTGACAGACGGCCTTCACCCTATTACCACTGGGCGGCAGCAATATCACATAAATCCGTTTTTTTTTATTTATTTATTTATTTTTATTTGTTTTATTTTATTTTTGTCCAGAGTGTATTTTACTGATGTTTCCCTCAGCGTGTTTTACAGTGTTACCAGTCATTTCTTATATTTTTTCTTGATCCTTGCACATGTTTTGACACTTGGCAGCGTTAAATGTCTCATGGGGTGAATCTGTATTTGTTTGCGTGTATATGTGCTTGTGTTCATCATGTTCGATGAGTATTAACCTGATTAATTTAAAAGCAAAAAAAGATGGAACAATACACAATTCCAGCCTTCAGGTATGTTTTTATTGAACTTTGGCACATTCTGAGGAAGGACTGTTTTGCCCCACAGGCTTCAGAGCTTGATAGGACATTCTCTTCTTTGGGTCCTCCATACTGAGGAATGGAACAAGACTGAGTGACCAGAAATTGAGAGAAATATTTGGAAATTCTGTGTATTCTGCATTTGTGATGAGGATGTGAATTCCAACTGAGTAAAGCTAAAGGCTTGTAAATCTTTTCACGCACAGTAAGAACACAGTTATGACTCCATAACTTAGAATATATGGTGGGGGAAAAAAAATATTTATTTCGGTGCACAGGTTCATTAAAAACTTGGGAATACATTTTGACATTTGCATTTGCAGTGCTTTCAACTCTATTCTAATTTATTGAGCTCTACATCTACTGTATAACAGTATTTGATTGTAAAGAAATGTATGTGTTCAAATCAGGTCATGGTGGGTTTGCAATGTTTTCTGTTTGTACATTTGTTCATATTTAATCTCCTTTTAGCTCTAAGCAGCTTTGGAGCAGCAGGAAAGGCAACAAATGAACAGCTGACCCTGGAGGACTGAGTTGTGTGGGAAAAATAGAACAAATGCATGGATTATGATGATGCTGGTGTATTATAAATATGTGAACAGTGTTTTATTTTCTGCCATAGGACATTGAGTAACCACTGACCATATACATTGCAGTTCAATAGCTCCACAGGCCACTCCTACAGTTTTGGTTGATTTGGTATAAATGAGTTCTGAAGAATCGTGCGCACAATAGACATTGTCATCATCATAATCACATATTTGGCCAGGCTATTATGTCTTCTTTCCCTTTTCATCTTCCAATGTTTAAGTTTATTTCTCCAACCCTCAGGCTTCAATTAACCAGGGATGTAAAATAAATGAATCAATAAATAACACTCAACCAACTGCCTGTGGACGATGGCATGTCATTCCATCATCATCCTCTAATCCCGCAGGAGTAAAATGTCTCTTTCCCAAAGACCAAAGAAAAGGTTGCTGGATGTTGTGAGGGAGGACATGAGGACAGTAGGTGTTATAAAGAAGATCCACGAGATAGGCTTAGATGGAAAAAGATGACACGCTGTGGTGACCCCTAACGGGACAAACTGAAAGGAAAAGAAGAAGAATTTTCGTAACACTACCTGGATTAAGACATATCTTTGATGGCGGAAAGTTGCATTGGAAATTTATTGTCATCTGTTTTGTTGTTTTTTTTTTTGTTAACAAAGTGTTTGCACAAATGTGTGCATTCACTCTATCAGCAGGACACCGGGGTGCTATGTGACTAATGTAAGGGGGGGTCGGCCAATGAGAACAAATACTTGATCAAAAAGGGTCACAAGCATGACAGGGCATAATGGTGCTCCGAAAGGATGCGTATTGTTATCATGTAGACTGGATGTGGGCAAGAGCGGTCCCACGCCCATAATTCCACTTAGTCCACTTATCCATTTTTGTCAGAAACTCATTCTTTCATTCACATCACAAAAATGAAGAGGCGTAAATTGTAAAATGCCAGCCAACACTTACATCAAATAATGAATAATGATAATCACTGGGGATTTGACAGACCAGATTTGAGTCACCATTTCAGTAAAGAAAAACAAAATAATGATGTTTGTCCCCAGAAAATGAGTAAAGTAACGGTTTCCACATTTTGAGTCCTGTAGCCATGCTATTAAATAATGTGAGCATGCACTTTTCACTCCAGGGCATATCCATGTCCAAGTGATATTGGCAGTGACTGATTGTAATAGTTCTCTGATGGCCAAGGTAAAAACTCCCATCCAAGGCTTAGTGGCTTTGTTGCAGGAGGCAGCCGGCCTGCCAGTCTAGGTTGGGCATTGCTGGTCAGCAAGGACAAGGCGACCTGATTTGCTGTTACAAACCTGTTACATATAATGATGACGATGTTGTGGTCGTGGTGGTCATTTTCAGTACAGCAAGAGCACATAGATTATAGCTAGTTGAATTTGTTTGGGTGAAGATGAAACCGATTTTGTTCTTCTTTGTGTATGAAAATTAATTTATCCATCTATTAAGCCCAAAAGAAACAAGTGAAAACACTAACACGTCACATAAAACAGCAGGAGGATTACAGACTTAACCAGAGGAGGATTTGCTGATTTATGGTAGAAGTTGAATAGGGGGATAAAACCATGTACAAAGTCGCTATTGATGTGAGTTTTGAGTTAAAGGGCAGTGTGCATAAAGAAAGAACGGCAGATTTGGCCGCCCTGTGTGGTTTTCATGGGTCTTCAGTTGAGTTGACGTTAGGTAGGAGGGCAGTAGTGGCATGCTGAGTTAGTCAGATAAACAGCTAGATTTGTGTGCGTGTGTGTGTTTGGGGGGGTTCATGCCTGTTGGCGGTCAGCGAGCACCACTGATGGTACCAACTGATACTGGGAGCCGTCACTCTGCTTCCACGCTGATGGAAGCCGCTGTGTGTTAGATTTTGCTTTAATTTGAAGGGTTTCCTGCCTCTAAATTGTTGGGAGGACGACAATGATCACTGTAATGAGGGAATTTCTCGTTTTTTCAAAAGTTTGTCATGGTCCTGCCAGTCTCAGCCCTGGCTGTGCACGTCCCCTGCACACCTGTGCCGCATTGGGGATAATTAACCCTAATAACTAACAATTAACTAATAATTAACCTCCTTCGTATGTGCCATGATGCAAGTCTTCCAGTATGCCTCGCCGAAACACGAGGCAGCGACTACATTGAGCACATTTCGACAGGGGCAGCGTCATGTGGCAGATTCTGCATTTGAGTTTCGCATCAGAGCAGCTGAGAGTCGATGGAATGAAGAGGTGCTTCTCGACGCCTTTTTCCAAGGACTTTCATTGCAGATCTGCATTCACCTCATTGCAGTGGAATTGCCTACCTCTCTGGATTCACTCATCACCCTATCTCAGGATCGACCAGAGGTTAGGGATCCAGGTGGACTCGCTACTCGAAGGAGAGCAGGGTGCGTCCGCTCCACCGGTTCCCCTTCTGCCGACACCCATAACCGTGACGAAGCCGATGCAGGTTGAGTGGCTTGATGGTCCGGCAGAGGAATGACTGCGACGCCAGCGAGAGGGCCGATGCTTCTACTGTGGACAGCTGGGCCACTTCGTAGCCCATTGTCCGGTCAGGCCCAAGCGCTCCGCCCTCAAGATTACGACTCCAGTGAGTGTGAATTACACTGCGGCGGTATCGAATCAAGCACTGCTTCCAGTCACCTTGAGCACAGGGGGTCGTACTTGTTCCGCTACAGCCTTTATTGACTCGGGATCGGACGCCAATCTGATTAATCCAGTGGATGTAGTGGCGGACAGAGGACCGCAATACGTGTTTCGGTTCTGGAAGGAGTTTTGCACCCTCATCAGGGCAAAAGGAGGCCTTATATCAGGCCATCACCCGGAGTCCAATGGTCAAATGGAAAGAATAAATCAGGATCTGGAGTCTATGCTGTCTGGCATCACATGATCACAGCACTTGGAGCCAGCACCTCGGATTGGTGGAATATGCCCAGAACTCACTGCCTTCCACTTCCACAGCTATGGCTCCGTTCCACATCGTTCATGGCTAGCCCCCTCTCTGTTTCCATCTGTGGCTGCCGAATCTGCAGTGCCATCCACATTGGCAGTGATGAGACGATGCAAGCAGACCTGGGAGCTAGCCAGGAAGATGCTACTACACATGGGCAGCTCCTACAAGTCCGTGGCAGATCTCAAGAGAAGAAGGGCACAAACATTCAAAGTGGGACAATGCGTATGGCTATCCACAAAGGATCTTCCGCTGCGGATGGAGTCACACAAGCTAGCTCCCAGGTTCGTGGGTCCCTTTCCTATCACCAAGATCCTTAACTCTGTCACTGTTTCCTTGAAGCTTCCAAGATCAATGAGGGTTCATCCCACGCTCCATGTGAGTCGGCTTTGGCCGACTCGTCCATCGCTATTAGTCCCTCCAGCCAAGCCCCCTCTGCTGACTTCTGCCTGTCCTCCGACCAACCAGTTAGCTTGACGTTCTTGATACTGCTGCTCTCCCTGACTGACCCTCCGGCTTACAACCTTGCAACGAATAAAGACCTTCCTTTAACTGCCTCCCTGCATACCGAGTCATGCATTTGGATCCACAATAGAGTTCTGTTTATGACAGTGACTGATGAGGTCTAATTGATATTTTGAGTAAAATGAGGTAAACTTCATAGTAATGTGCATTTTTTCCATATTTGACTGCTCTAATGGAAAGTAAGCAATCATTGTCGAACTCAAAATTGTGAGAGGTTGATTTGGCATTTGGTAGTTGGCAAGTGAGGTCTTTAGCAGGATGTTTCCAAATACTGCATAACTACATGGAGTGAATGTTGACTTTACACAACCCCGTTCAAATGGCATATTCCCCCCTGACCTATAAAAGGAGACCAACACAAACCATTAATGAAGCTTATGACCAGTACAACTCAATTGAATTTGTGTTTGATCTTTTCAAGATGGAAATTAAAAATAAACACTTAACTTGGTGTTGCTGTTGAAGTGTGCACAACCACGCAAAAATAGAATCCAGCTCTTTTCAAAATTAACCATCAATTCATCCATTATCAGAGCCGCTTATGCTCAAAAGGCTAGCAGGAGTGCTGGATCTTATCTCAGCTATCTTCGGGCATGGGGTGGGGTACACCCTGTGCTGGTTCCCAGGTAATCGTAGGGTACATAGAAATAACCACTTACACTTATAGAGAATTTAGTCTCCAATTAATGCATGTTTTCGGATGTGGGAGGAAACCGGAGAAACCCACGGGCTCAGGCAGAACATGCAAATTACACACAGGCAGGCCCGAGATTTGAACCCCGGTCCTCAGAACTGTGAGGCAGACGTTCTAACCAGTCACTCCAGAACAATCCATCCATTTTCAACACCGCTTACAGTGAAGAAAGTATTTGAACACTCTGCTACATTGCAATCTCTCCCACTTGGAAATCATGGAGGAGTCTGAAATTTTCAACGTAGGTGCATGTCTGACAATTAGTTTGGTGGGATCCTTTTTTAGTCTAAACACCTGTAATAACATATATGAGTATAACCTGTGTTGTTGTTCGTGATCTCAGCTCAAGTAATTAAAGCCTATCGTAGCGAACATAATAGTGGTGTTCACATTCATGTTAGTCAATTGGTGTATGGAGTTGCTGAGCCGGCACATCAAGGAAGGCTGAGCCCTCTCACCCGCGACTGACACTGACACCCCAGGACCCAGGGAGTGCTCAACCCCAACCGATGCACCCCAACCAGTCACAGAGGAAGGACCACGGGCAGCGGATTACCGCCCCCCCACACACCACTTAAACGAGGTTACTTTACAAACATGTCAATTGTGTTGCACTTACTGTACAACCAAACAGTCAAGGCAGAAGTTTCAGAAAATACCAATGTGACAATCTCGGAACACTGGAAAAACTGGTCAATAACATAACCCTGAAACAGCTTGAGTCTTTCATAGATGCTAGACCCATAAATCTCAATGACAACAACACATAATTTATGAATAATGGCGAATACAAAACCTTAAAATATAAAAATCTCGCTCAAATGTTTGGTTGCATGATGCTGAACCTGGTGTTCCAATTCAAATGGAGCGACCTAGAGGACGTTCGAGTGAAGAGCAGACTGGAAGCAAAACACATTAAACAAGTCCAATTAACTACACAATTTACAGAAACCATAGCCCATTTAAACATGGCTTTAGTCCACCGCCATGATATTGAAATGCAATGTGATGATGCAGAGGCTTGGATAGCCAACCTGCACTGCAACCACTGCAGCTCAAACTACACATTTGATGTCTAAAAAGGGCAGCAAATTAAATTGTGACAATGGTAAATCCACATAGGTCCCTATCTCGAGCCAATGAATTTCTGGAGTTCAACAAAAAAAAAAAAAACGCAGTTGCCGAGATTGCCCACTTAAAAGCGAAATTGGTAGAATTAGTCAACTGACTCTCTAATGACCATGTGCGTGAATTACAGGCTGAACATCACCAAGCATCTCTCCTACTGCATCAAGCTTCAGGAGACATCCAGCGGGGCACCGAATGCACTCAAAGCAGAGACCTCCAAAAAGAGATGGAACAGTCCTACGAGTTCATGGCAGAGATGGCATTCCTGAAGACGGCACTGTCCCACATTCAAAAACAGCTTCAGGACCCAGAAGTTGAGGTAGCCCATATCTGGCCCGAATAAGCAGTAGCTAAACAGCTCTCTGTTGACGCGCTCACTCATTGCGCTCCCTGCTTCAGACACCCAGGGGCCATCCCTCACCTGAAGTATCATAGAGCCCTACAAAACATCTCCAACCTTTGGGCCAGAACCCACTTCCAGGAGGCCTTGTAGGACCACCTCAGGAGTGGCAGCCCCACTAGTCACAGTTTAGCATTTTGACTTGTCCCTGACTCTCCCCTCAACCTACTGCCGCTCCAGATATGACGAAAAGACTTAGACAAAGTTGCATGCAACATTTTGTGGTTTGAGGCTGAACAGAACGGGTCACACAACACAGTCACGTACCTTAGACACCTCAAATACAAAAATATTAAACCACTGTTTGTCAAAAACTTACATTCAAACACCAGTGAGCATCTGGACGTGGCAGTGTGTGCACGCAGACTGTCCAGTGCCCATTGTGTGAACTGGCCGTCAAAGGGTTCAATTAACAAAAACACCCTCCCTCTAAAGCACAAGACTCAGTTGTTTCCTTCATCAATGAACCGACACAGATGGAATTAGAGGGAGCTACCTGAGAGACCTGAGAGTGACAGACAACATTCTAGCGATGTTAAAACTGACAATAAAAAGAACAAGTTTCATCCAAACAACCAATCTCAGCTTGCAAACAGCCCTCATAACTGTCAATGGTGTTCCAATGATAAGTCAAAATATTGGAATAATTGCAATTGAGTAGTTCCTAACATCTGGCAAAATTTTCATGTCAATTGCACCTTTGGAAATGTATTTTACGAGTAAAATGGTGTGTCAAATACTTGTGATGTGATGTGTACAGTGAAAAGTATAATTATTTGAAAAATCAAATCGAAAGCCTTGATTGTCAATATATCCTGTGCATACAACAAAATGATGAGTGCTTCATGGAAGGGTCTGAAATTATCATCATAGGTGCATGTCTACTGAGAGAGAGATAATCTAAAAAGAAAAATCCAGAAATCACAATGTATGATTTTTAGCACATTTCTAAAATTCTGAAAAAGCACAATCGTACGGGGGGTGCCTCTGAGAAAACTTCCTTCAGGTCTTGATTACAGGATGGCACTGCTGGTAACTCCGGTACGGTCTTCGATTCCTGTAAGTCGACGGTTGCGATCTGTAAACTCCTCTCTTCTAGAGTCCCAAAACACACCTTATTACATTCTTCGCCCCATGCCCTGATTTGACTGGTGGTCCAGTCAATGTGTGGGTTGTGTCTTTTAAGCCAGGGACTGCCCAAGATGACATCGCTGCTCCGTGAGTTGAATAGATGGAAACTTATTTTCTCAGTGTGAGCGTCCGGAAATGTCATCCTTGGAGATTGCGTACGGTGAGTTACTCGGCAAAGGAATTTACCATTGGCCGCAAATGCGTTGCAGAATCGCTGCGTCTGAAAAGTCACAGCGCCCAAGGCCTCGACTACCCATGGATTCATCAGGTTCACGTCCGATCCCGAGTCAATAAAGGCAGTGGCGGAATAAGTACGGCCCCCCGTACTCAAGGTGACTAGAAGCAGTGCTCGACTCGATCCCGCCGCAGTGTAATTCACACTCACCTGAGTCGTGATCTTGAGGGCGGAGCGCTTGGGCCTGACCGGACAGTGGACTACTAAGTGACCCAGGCATCCACAGTAGAAGCATCGGCCCTCTCACCAACGTCGCAACTGTTCCTCTGCCGGACCATCGAGTCCCTCAACCTGCATCGCGTTTGTCGCGGGTATTGGCGTCGGCAGCAGGGAAACCGGTGGGGCAGATGCACCCTGCTCTCCTTTGAGTAGCGCGTCCACTTGTCCCTGGATCGCTAGCCTCTGGTCGATCTTGTGAGCTAGGGCGATGAGTGAATCCAGGGAGGTAGGCAGGTCCACGGCAATGAGGTGGCTCGGGATTTGCGGTGAGACCCCTTGGAAGAAAGCGTCGAAAAGCGCATCTGATTCCATTGACTTTCAACTGCTCTGATGCAAAACCCGATAGCATTATCGGCCACGCGACACTGTCCCCGTCGTAACGTGATCAACGTCACTGCTGATTCGCGTTCTGGCGAGGCATACTGTAAGACCTGCATCATCGCGCATACAAAGGACGTCCAGGAGTGGCATGTTCCGGAGTTGCGACTCCATTCTGCCATGACCTACGCCTCTGCTCTTCCCGTCATGTGGGATATGATGAAGGCAATTCGTGCCGGTCAAAGCCGCCGTCGGTGTGGCATTAGCGGCGCTAGCCTGGGAAGCTAGCCATGGCTCTAATCGGGCACAGATCTCATGAAGCCTCTGGTTAGTCACCTGAAGAGCAGTCTCCTGCTCGGCCAGGTGTCTGCCTTGGATCTGCAATGAGTGGCGGATGGCTTCTGAGTTGGCTGGGTCCATGTCGTGGCCAGATCGTTCTGTCATAACCAGAATGCTAGGGCGGACCCAAATGCACGACTCGGTAGACAGGAAGGCAGTTAAAGGAAGATCTTTATTCGTTCCAATGTCGGATGCTTACGGGGGCGGTCGGAGGACAGGCGGAGGTTGGTACACTGGGGTTCAGGATCAGGAATGCGGAAGTGCGGGAACAAGGCATGGATGGCAACGATCTGGAAAGGCTGGGTCCTATATATACTAGGACTCACTATAGCTGATGAGGCGCAGGTGTGCGCCTCCTAATCAACGCAGGTGTGCAGGGGAACTGCACAGCCAGGGCTGGACCGGTAGGACCATGACAGAACTGGTTGCCAGTCAATCGCAGGGCACCAGAATCAACCACTGATAAAATTCATGTTCAATGGGAGTAACCACAGGCCTGCTCCCATTTAAAATGCCTCTATTGAATAGCGCTGAAAGTCGGCTTTTTCTGAATTTTTGTTGTTGTTTTTCTGGTAGATGTTTGGGTTTATTTTAGTGATGAGCTGCGTTGTGTTTGTGCCAAACATATTTTGGAAATATAGCCAAAATCTTCACCTTTGGTTTCTCAAATTGCCACAATTAAGGAAAACAATAATAAATTCATCCATCATCCATTAATTTTCTTACCCGCTTATCCTCACGAGGGTCGCGGGGAGTGCTGGCGCCTATCCCATTTATCATCGGGCAGGAGGCAGGGTAAACCCTTCACTGGTTGACAGTCAATCACGGGGCACATGGAGACAGACAACAGTCGCACTCACAATCACACCTAGGGGCAATACAGTGTCCAACTAATGCATGTTTTTTGGGATGTGGGATGAAACCGAAGTGCACAGAGAAAACTCATGCAGGCACGGGAAGAGCATGAACACTCCACACAGGCGGGGCTGGGATTCTACCCTGCGGTCCTCACAACTGTGATGCTAACGCTCCAACACCAGTTGCTCGACCATGCCTTCAAAATTAAATGCAATCAAATCAAAAAATAATTTGTGGCGTGCTGTTCAGGTTTCTGTCGTGAAAATAAATTAAATGACAAAATAACCAAAGTTACTGTCACTTGCAAGTCACATGACGTGACGTGATGTCGGAGCAGAGCAGTCAGAACAGGATAGGTGATTTTATTTACATTTTTTTTCCTTTATGATAAGAACAGCTAAGTCCTTGGGTGCACAATTCTGGAAATTAGAAGCACAAGAGGAAAAGAAGTAAAAAGATATAGCTAAGGGCGTGTCAATATATTTTTCATTTTGTGGAAAGAACGCTACCAAGCTTGAACTCAAATAAGCATTAGCTTAACACGCTAATGTCGGTTGAGCAGACGTCATCCTCAGAGTTGTGATCTTTTTTTTAACACCTCAAAAATATGTCCGGTTGAAATTTCAAAGTAGCCAGGTATTCTCCAAGTACTTCCTTCGCACCCATTGCGGTTATTACCCCTGTTTATGCCGTAATTAAGTGACTACTTTGAGCAAATAATTGCTTGGCCGCTTCTAACGATTAATCTCATTTTGTTAGTAATGTAGAATCACAGGTAGCCAAGAATAAAAAATCTTTTTTAGGAAGAATTTGGTGTTAGAAGGAAGCAAAATCTGAATTATTTAATGATGAACTAAAAAAAATTAAAACAACAGTGACCTCATTTGCTGTGGAGAAATTTGAAAAAAAAATAGTAAATCTAAGGTGAGAAAGAAATTACATATTTGAGTGAAATCTCTCTGTACTAATTCAGAATAACACATTCTAGTATTTTTGTAGAAATTGCTCAAAATACTAAAGATAATTAGAATGCAGACAACAAATGCACTTACAAGCACCTCATAGGGAGAGACAAATGTAAGGAATCAAACTGTCCAACTACTAAAATTAAAACGAGACAAAGAAAAGTGTTTCTTCATCAGTGATTAAAATCCAGATGAACTTAATCTCTTTCAAGTGGGGAAGCAGCACTTATTTGCAATAACTTGACAATTACTTTTAACATAGAAATCATGGACACCCTTAATTCAAATGTCAAGATGTCCATCCATCTATCCATTTTCTTAGCTGCTTATCCTCCCATGGGGTGCTGGAGCCTATTCCAGCTGTCAATGGGCAGGAAATGGGGTACACCCTGAAGTGGTTGCCAGCCAATCGCAGAGCACATAGAGACAAGCACACGCAATCACACCTAGGGGCAATTTAGAGCGTCCAATTAAAGTTGCGCGTGGGAGGAAACCAGAGTGCCCGGAGAAAAACCCACGCAGGGACGGGGATAACATGGAAACTCCACACACGTGGGTCCGGGATCAAACCCAGGACCTCAGGACTGCGAGACCCATGCTTTCCAGCTGATCCACCGTGCCATCTGTCAAGATGTCATGATTACAAATGGTAACAGCAAATCTTCCCTTCTCTGGGTGAATGGTATACCGCTCACTTTCTGTAGGGGAAAAGTTATTGACATCACCTCAGAGAACTATGCAGATGTCAAAACAATCAAAACTGTCCAAGCACAGGGAAGGACTATGAGAACGACAGGTCAATTTGTTGCAATTTTTGGTTTGTCCCATTTGCTGTGGTAATAGCCACTACTTGTATGATTCTTTTTTTTTTTTTTTTTTGGGCATTAACCATAGAGTAATCAAATGAAGACAAATTTACATTTTAAATTGTGTGATGTTATTTACGAAAGCATATTGCGGCCACAAGAAAAAAAACAGTTTTTTGAGATATTTTTTTCTGTTTTTTGGGCTATACGCTTCCGTAGTTATCTTATAACCTAAAGGCAATGCTGAAAAGTATTGGTATTAAAAAAATTTTAAAGGCTTATTTAAATCATTGATGGGGGGGTCATATTGGCCAGGGCTGGCCCTGACTGTTACCATCTAACTTTGTAGAAGTTGGTTGATCAAGGAAGAACTTTTTAGTTTTGTTGAGTAACTTGAGCTACTAATTGTCATCGTAGCTTTGCTCAGTGCCAGGCTGTAAAAAAAATGTGCTTGTATGATCTGAGTCCTTGATGAGACATTGCTCTCATAAACCATTCACTGTCAATGTCACTCAACTAGACACCATCATTTTGTAATTGTACTGCCGGCGAGGAAAAAGAAATCATTTGGAGCTTTTATTAGTTTTCTTTTTTAGATTATTATAGTTTTTTTTATGATCAAATTTTTTGTTATTAAGGTCAGAACTCTGGTGTATAAATAATTTGTCATCTACGATATTTGGAATGCATTTCTCTACCTTACCTATTGTGAATTCCCTTCCACTGCTCACTTCTATTTCCGGTCACAAATAACCTGTGCTCAGTGGTCAGGCAAGAACTTGTCAGATTGGCTGCGCTTTGAAGTGGGCGTGGTTGAGTCTGATGCATCTCACATGAAACACTTACACACACACACACACACACACACTATATAACGAGCACTTTCTCTCCTCTCACTCCTTCCCCCTCTCTCATCCCTTCAGTCTGCCTTTCCCATACCAGAGAGCAGACTGCAGCAGGACCGCTGGGTTTTACTCATCCTCCAAGAGCAGAGAATAGAGGGACCACTATCAGCCGATGAGAAAGGAGTGACTTTTTTGCTGGAGGATCTTGCAAGTTCCCCACAGAGAAGTACAGGTCTTTAATCTGGTGCTGGATATGTGCGTGCATGCTTTGAGTTTACAGCAGAGACATCAGCAGTGCGGCGACGGGGACCATTGGCTCATCACCCCCCTTCCTCCTCCACCCCACGATCTTCTCTTTGAATATCTGTACATGAATGCAGTTTATGTGATGACTGTATATCTGTAGAGTATCCTTCAAATATGTTTGTACTCCAAGGCTGGGTTGTTAAATGAAGTTTTTGAATTCTCAAATAATCTCACTCATTCTTCCTCCTTACAGATTTACATCTGGCCCCACTTGCAGGCATTTGGACCCTTGCTCAAACCTTGAGACAGGCAAACTCCCACAATGGCTTGCCCCTTCGTCCTCATCAGCTGTAGGATGACTGCGGGTCTGTGCTGACAAGGCGTCGGCGAGCAGCAGGAATGGGCGCTGTGCTAGCCATATTCCCCACTACCCCTTTTGATACAGCTCTTCCACCCTCAGCACCACCCCCACCACCATACTGCCCTCACAGGACGGGCGCTCCTCTAAGCCCCGCTGATGGGCGAAGACACTGACGCCACGCCGATGCTCAACCACAGAGGCTTCCTCCCCGACCACAACTATGTGACTGAAGGTGAGCAGACTGGAGAGTGGATGTAGTTTGAGAAGTGTGTGTTGAAACGTGCTCCTGTCTGACTGGTGGAGGGAGTGTGTGTACAAGTGTGTGCTACCTCAGAGGGTCTGGACTGCCCTGTAATCTGCGTTGATCAATGAAGCGCTGACAGAGTGGCAAATAGGAGCAGCAGCAGCCGCTCTTCAATTTACAAAATTGAACTGTCATTGGCAAATAGTCCTCTCCTCCTTGTTTCATTGTGCCATTCTCTTCTTTTTTCCTTTGGTCCTTTTAAGCTCTAGGAACTGCCCTCTTCTGTTGTGTAACACACGATGTAGTTTCACTGCGGGGAAGAATTCATCAGCCCTCCATTTTTTTTTTTCAGCAGCAGACCTATTCTCATGCGCGAGAAATGTGCACCCACTCACACGTGGAATAAAGTGGGGTGTTAGATTGAATAGATAATGTACCAGATTTGAAGCTGGGGGAATATGATGAGCTGTCCAACCCCACACACAAACAGTTGTAGTTTGCTTTCTGATCCCCTGCACCTGCTGTTAATTACAATTACAAGATTAATCTCACCTGTGTACTGCCTTTTCTTCTGTTACCCTAACAGAGGCATTTGAGTCTGTACAATGTGAAATAATTACCTTCACCCAGCATTAGTTAGAAAAGAGCCACAGCGCAGCCTGTTGATGATGCACATTTTTTTGTGTGTAACACCCTTATTGTGTTTTGCAGGGTTTATTGTACCCCTGACCTTTTCTTTGACATATTTCCTTTTTTCCGTGAAGCCACAGAACTGCAGAATGTTTCTGGCAACATCTGTCATCAAGAACCATGCTTTATTGCTATAGCAAAAGTCGATAAATGAATGATAGATGATAAAAACATGTTCCTATTCATGCTTGGCTGGTATGACTGACAGGTTGTCTCCGCCCACCAATAATAGCAGGATTAATTATTCTCCACCCCTCGGACAGGCCCTATTCAGGTTGAATTACTCATGAGCTGGCAGCATAGTGGCCACACACACGTGAAAACACACAGCAGCGCCACACAGATGAAACCATGCAACACATTGGCAAGCGCCTGCTGACAGTTGCAGAACAAGAAGTAAATCAATGCCTGAGGACCACTCGGTTAGCCTCTGTCACAAAATGATTCATTTCCTGCCTCTTCCTCCATATCTGCTCCTCTTCCTCTACCCTTTTCCATCGCCTCCTTTCTCCCTCATAGCATCCTCTAAAGCATCTTGCAGCATTGCTGAAGTGGTGCATCTGCCAAACAATTAGCCAACAGCGCTGAAGTGTTGCATGTTAGGACTGAAGACAGATAGAAAGTGAAGTGGGCGAGTGGTTCTACAGAATTACTCTTTTTGTGTGTGTGTGTATGACTGATGCATTTACAGCCTGTGTGGCGTTCATATAGTAGTGTTTATGAGAACATCCTGTGCGTCTTTGTCCGCTTATGTTTTATTAATGTGTCCGTGTCTGTCTCTAGGTGCATACATAAAAGAACTTCCCAGGATCCTTTTTCCATGGGGACTCCCCTGGACTTCAAAACCTACAAGGGAGGGGTGCTTAACCTTCCTTCACAATTCCTCCCCTCCCCACTTCTCTCCATCTCATACCTTTTCTCTTTTATTCCCATTTCCCTCTTCACTGGCTCCCTTTGTTGCCACAGAGCTCTGACTGAAGTAGAATTATCTCACGGATTGGATAAGGCTTTGTTTTTTAATACTCACGAAATATTACTCTTCCTAATATTGTGCCTTCTCCCCCGCCAACCACATTTAGGAAATACTCATTTATGATTGACTTTTTTTTAAAAGATCACAATTGTGTGCTCTTCTTTTAGACTACACTGACATGATCATCTTGATTGTGATTAGCATTTTATGCTGATCGACTTTAATGTAATGTAATCAGAATTATCTTTATTTTGCCAACTATGCAACAAACACAATGCATTGTCTTCAGTAGTTGGAGCTGTTTTAGTTCAACAAGTCACTTGACACAGAATACATTGGCAAAACAGTCACTGAGCAATAACAGTTCACTAGAAATCTAGCAATGACGGTACAATTTCTTTTGACGATTTGTAGAAATTGTAGATATAATAATAAATGTGTGAAAAATATATTAATAAAAGGGGCGGCACGGTGGAACAGTTCTACAGCATTGTTTCATAGTCCTAAGGACTGGGGTTCAAATCCCAGGCCCCCACTGTGTGGCGTTTGCATGTTCTCCTCTTTTGTAGTGTCCTTTGTGCTGCTGTCTTGTGAGTGAAAAACCTTGCTAAGGGTAATTGTTGGCCTTCTTTGCCACCTTCAATTATACTTGAGAACTGAAGCTATGACATGTAGTGCGGGTGTGGCGCTGTCAAGTGAAGAGAGAGGAAGCAGGAGCGGGGCTGCAGGGCCGGCCTGCTAGCCAGTCTGCGAAACCTCCACCCCTGAGCATTTTTCTTTCCAATGCTTGTTGCCAATCACTTTGTTTGAGACAGCTGTGTCCTCATAGTCACAGAGATGTGGCTACACTGGGTGATCTCGATCCCGCCATCCAGTTATCAGGGTGCACACTACAACGGCGGGTCCACAACGGAGTATCGTACAAGAACAGAGGTGAAGGTTTGTGAATCTACGTCCATAATGACTGGTGCTCACAGAGCCGGATTATTGACAATTATCACGCACCAGATATAAAGTCCTTGTCAGTCTCACACAGACCCTTTTACCTGCAAAGAGAGCTACCAAACGCAGCTATTACAGCAGTCTACGTTCCACCTGATGCTAAGGCTTGCATTCCTGTCAGCCACTTTTATTACACAGTAAATAAACACCACAGGTCTTACTCTGAGGGACTACATTACTGGAGACTTCAACTAGGCATGTCTCAGTTAGTTTCTTAGTTGGACACTAAATTGCCCCTAGGTGTGATTGTGCGTGCAACTGTTTGTCTCTATGTGCCCTGGAATTGGCTGGCAACCAGTTCAGGGTGTACCCCGCCTCCTGGCCGTTGACAGCTGGGATAGGCTCCAGCACTTCCCGTGACCCTCGTGAGGATAAGCGGTAAAGAAAATGGATGAATGGATGTTTTGCTGAGACAAGACGGTACTTATTGGAACACCATGACATTGAGGTATTCACATAGAGCACAGAACATTAGAGACGAGAACATCACCATATTTATCTCTTCCTGACATTGACATCTAGGTACTCTCTGTACAGGAGTATAAAGTGAGGTAAGCATTCAGATTCTTGAATTTTAAGGGAGGTGCCTGGTCTGGATGGAGTACTTGGGAAGGTACTCAAAGCCTGTGCTTTTGAGGTTGCTCAGATGTTCACAAAAATATTGAATGTGTCTTTGTCATAAGCTACTGTTCCACCCTGCCTCAAATCAGATGTCATAATCCCTGTCCCCAAAAACCATGCTCTGAACTGTTTAAACGGCGACAGATGTATTGCTCTCACCCCTATTGTCACAAAAAGACTGGAGAGACTTACACTAAGAAACATAAATTAGATTAACCCCGACCTTTTCCTTTTGGCTTGTCCTGATTAGCGGTCATGTTTTTCCATCTAAGCCTATCTTGTGCGCCTTTCTCTCTACCACCCACAGTCTTCATGTCCTCCCTAACAACATCCATCAACCTTTTCTTTGGTCTTCCTCTCGCTTTTTTGCTTGGCAGCTCCATCCTAAGCACGCTTCTGCCAATATACTCAATCTCTTGCCTCTGAACATGTCCAAACAATCTAAGTCTGCTCTCTCTAACCTTGTCTCCAAAACATCCAACTTTGGCTGCCCTCTAATGAGGTCATTTCTAATCCTATCAACCTGCTTACTCCGAGGGAGAACCTCAACATCTTCATTTCTGCGACCTCAAGTTCTGCTTCCTGTTGCTTCTTCAGTGCCACCGTCTCTAATCCGTACATCATGGCCGGCCTCACCACTGTTTTATAAACTTTGCCATTTATCCTAGCGGAGACACTTCTGTCACATAGAACACCAGACATTTTCCTCCAACTGTCCACCCTGCTTGGAGCCGTTTCTTCACTTCCTTACCACACTCACCATTGCTCAGTATGGTTGACCCCCAAGCTTCACACTTCCCTCACCGCCCCTCTCATTCATGCACATATGCTCTGTTTTACTTAGCTAATCTTCATTCCTCTCCTTTTCAGTGCGTGCCTCTATCTTTCTAATTGTTCCCCCGCCTGCTCCATGCTTTCACTGCAGATCACAGTATCATCTGCAAACATCATGGTCCAAGGGGTTAGGGTTATTGGTCCATTGTAACCTCATCTGTTAGCCGATCCATTACTACCGCAAACAGGAAGGGGCTCAGAGCGGATCCCTGATGCAGTCTCACCTCCACGTTAAATTCTTCTGAAACCCCTACGGCACATGTCACCACTGTTCTGCTGCCCTCATACATGTCCTGAACTATACTAATATATTTCTCTGCCACACCGGACTTGCGCATGCAGTACCACAGTTCCTCTCTTGGTACTCTGTCATGAGCTTTCTCGAGGTCTACAAAGACACAATGTAGCTCCTTCTGACCTTCTCTGTACTTTTCCATTAGCATCCTCAAGGCAAATAATGCATCTGTGATACTCTTTCTAGGCATGAAACCATACTGTTGCTCGCAGATACTCCTGTCCTGAGTCTAGCCTCCAGTACTCTTTCACATAACTTCATTGTGCGGCTCATCATCTTTATTCCTCTGTAGTTTCCACAGTTCTAAACATTGCCTTTGTTCTTAAAAATGGGAACTAGTACACTTTTCCTCCATTCTTCTGGCATTTTCTCACTCTCTAGTATTCAATTGGATAAGTTGGTCAAAAGCTCCACAGCCACCTCTCCAAATTGCTTCCATACCTCCACTGGTATGTCATCAGGACCAACTGTCTTTCCATTTTTCATCCTGCTCAGTGCCATTAAAACTTCCCGCTTAATAATCAGGGGGAAGTTAGAAAGGTTAATGTTAAAGAAAGATGAACCCCAACATTTGACCCCTTTAAATCAGGCTACAGGGAAAAGAGGCCAACGGAGGATGCCATCACCACTCAGCACTAGAACACGAAGTACACAAGGACTCATACAACTGGATGGTCTTTACCGATTACAGCTCCGCATATAATTGCATTATACCAGACATTTTGAAGAGGAAACTGTTTCACCTTGGTCTTTACACACAGCTCTGCTCCTGAACTTTCTTGCAAACCACCCCCAAACTGTTACACTCAGCCCTCACCTCTCTTCCTTAATCACTTTCAGTATTGGATCCCCTCTGGGCAGCGTGTTGAGCCCTCTTCTGTACTGTTTGTACACCTATGATTGCACACTCATTTAACTCCTTCAATTATGTCTTTAACAGGCCACTATCATGAAATGGATGATTGTTAGGATGTTATTAATGATAGCCAATATGAGCCCATGTGTTTTTTCACCACAAAACATGGTTTTGACCTATACAGTTTTTGTATCTCCCGCCATGAAAATCCTCTTGAGGGATTTGTTTTCGAGAAGAAGCAGGAAGTGACATAAAGGTAGAAGTGACCCTAACCACGTAATCGGTCTCTCATAACGTAACAAAAGATCTGCGTACGAAATATGTCGATGTGTGCGTCGGGCTGCTGCGTCACTTCGCCAGCAAAGGCTGCGCGTCGGGCTTGCGGACGGCGGCGGCTCTGAAAAACACAGCCGAAAAAGCCTCACTCAGCCACGTGCGGCGACAACGCAGTAAAGCGGCCCAGCTCGACGGTGTTGTTCATCACGTACTCCGGCGGGTATGAACAACCCCCTAAACCAGCACGGCTCGGCTCTGCCTCACTCAGTCGCGTGCGACGACAACGCAGTAATGTGTGCTGCAGCGGCTATGAAAAAACCCCTAAAGCAGCACGGCTCGGCTCCGTGATAAGACACCTCAGTGCCGAAAATGAACCACACTGGCTGGCTGCGACGAGCCGCGATGGCTCATCTCCGCCGCAGAAGTGGATCGGACAGGGAGGCGGTTTGGCCGTGATCACACATCATCTGAATATGTCTCAAAACTTCTTCTTTTCCTTTCGGCTTGTCCCATTAGAGCTCGCCACAGCGTGTCATCTTTTGCCATCTTAGCCTATCTCCTGCATCTTCCTCTCTAACCCCAACTGCCCTCATGTCTTCCCTCACCACATCCATAAACCTTCTCTTTGGTCTTCCTCTCGCCCTTTTGCCTGGCAGCTCCATCCTCAGCATCCTACCACCAATATACTCATTCTCTCGCCTCTGAACATGTCCAAACCATCGAAGTCTGCTCTCTCGAACCTTGTCAGCAAAACATCCAACTTTGGCTATCCCTCTAATGAGCTAATTTCTAATCCTATCCGACCTTCTTACTCCAAGAGAGAACCTCAACATCATCATTTCTGCCACCTCCAGTTCTGCTTCCTGTCGTCTTTTCAGTGCCACCGTCTCTAATCCGTATATCATGGCCGCCCTCACCACTGTTTTGTAAACTTTGCCCTTCATCCTAGCAGAGATTCTTCTGTCACATAACACACCAAACACCTTTCGCCAGCTGTTCCAACCTGCTTGGACCCGTATTCTTCACTTCCTTACCACACTCACCATTGCTCTGGATTGTTGATCCTAAATATTTGAAGTCGTCCACCCTCGCTATCTCTTCTCCCTGAAGCCTCACTTTTCCCCCTCCACTTTTCTCATTCACGCACATATATTCTGTTTTACTTCGTCTAATCTTCATTCATCTCCTTTCCAGTGCATGTCTCCATCTTTCTAATTGTTCCTCTGCATGCTCCCTGGTTTCACTGCATATCACAATATCATCTGCGAACATCATGGTCCAAGAGGATTCCAGTCAAACCTCATCTGTCAGCCTATCCGTTACCACTGCAAACAGGAAGGGGCTCAGAGCTGATCCCTGATGCAGTCCCACCTCCACCTTAAATTCCTCTGTCACACCTAAGGCACACCTCACCATTGTTCTGCTGCCATCATACATGTCCTGTACTATTTTAACATACTTCTCTGCCACACCAGACTTACGCATGCAGTACCACAGTTCCTCTCTTGGTACTCTGTCATAGGCTTTCTCTAGATCCACAAAGACACAATGTAGCTCCTTCTGACCTTCTCTGTACTTTTCCACTAGCATCCTCAAGGCAAATAATGCATCTGTGGTACTCTTTCAAGGCATGAAACCATACTGTTGCTCGCAGATACTTACTTCTGTCCTGAGTCTAGCCTCCACTGCTCTTTCCCATAACTTCATTGTGTGGCTCATCAACTTTATTCCTCTATAGTTCCCACAGCTCTGAACATCCCCTTTGTTCTTAAAAATGGGAACTAGAACATTTTTCCTCCATTCTTCAGGCATCTTTTCGCTTGCTAGTATTCTGTTGAATAAGTTGGTCAAAAACTCCACAGCCATCTCTCCAAATTGCTTCCATACCTCTACCGGTATGTCATCAGGACCAACTGCCTTTCCATTTTTCATCCTTTGTAGTGCCTTTCTGACTTCCCCCTAAGTAATCATTTCCACTTCCTGGTCCTTCACTCTTGCCTCTTCAACTCTTCCTTCTCTCTCATTTTCTTCATTCATCAACTTCTCAAAGTATTCTTTCCATCTATTTAGCACACTACTGGCACCAGTCAACACATTTCCATCTCTATCCTTAATCACCCTAACTTTCTGCACATCCTTCCCATCTCTATCCCTCTGTCTGGCCAACCTGTAGAGATACTTTTCTCCTTCTTTCATGTCCAACCTGGTGTACATGTCTTCATATGCCTCTTGTTTAGCCTTTGCCACCTCTACTTTTGCCCTACGTCGCATATCGATGTTCTCCTTTTGCCTCTCCTCAGTCCTCTCAGTATCCCACTTCTTCTTCGCTAATCTCTTTCCTTGTATGACTCCCTGTATTTTGGGGTTCCACCACCAAGTCTCCTTCTCCCCTTTCCTACCAAAAGACACACAAAGTACTCTCCTGCCTGTCTCTCTGATCACCTTGGCTGTCGTTGTCCAGTCTTCCGGGAGCTTCTGCTTTCCATCGAGAGCCTGTCTTACCTCTTTCCGAAAGGCCGCACAACATTCTTCCTTTCTCAGCTTCCACCACATGGTTCTCTGCTCTACCTTTGTCTTTTTAATCTTCCTACCCACCACCAGAATCATCCTACATACTACCATCCTATGCTGTTGAGCTACACTCTCCCCTACCACTACTTTACAGTCAGTAACCTCCTTCAGATTACATCGTCTGCACAAAATATAATCCACCTGCGTGCTTCTACCTCCGCTCTTGTAGGTCACTATATGTTCCTCCCTCTTCTGGAAATAAGTGTTCACTACAGCCATCTCCATCCTTTTTGCAAAGTCCACCACCATCTGTCCCCCAAAGTTCCTTTCCTGAATGCCGTACTTCTTCATCGCCCCTGTTTCCTTTATCTATATGTCCATTACAATCTGCACAACTCTCTCGATGTCTGGGATGCTCAGAACTACTTCATCTAGTTCCTTCCATAATTTCTCTTTCAACTCAAGGTCACATCCTACCTGTGGGGCATAGCCGCTAACCACATTATACATAACACCCTCAATTTCAAATTTTAGTCTCATCACTCGATCTGATACTCTTTTCACCTCCAAGACATTCTTAGCCAGCTCTTCCTTTAAAATAACCCCTACTCCATTTGTCTTCCCATCTACTCCGTGGTAGAATAATTTAAACCCTGCTCCTAAACTTCTAGCCTTACTACCTTTTCACCTGCTCTCTTGGATGCACAGAATATCAACCTTTCTCCTAATCATCAAGTCAACCAACTCCTGAGCTTTTCCTGTCATAGTCCCAACATTCAAAGTCCCTACACTCAGTTGTAGGCTCTGTGCATTCCTGTTTTTCTTCTGACGCTGGATCCGGTTTCCTCCTCTTCTTTGTCTTCGACCCACAGTAGCTGAATTTCCACCGACGCCCTGCAGGTTAGCAGTGCCGGGGGCGGGCGTTGTTAACCCGGGCCACGACCGATCCGGTATGGGATTCTTTAGATGAACGCTCATATTTGTTTGGCACAGTTTTTACGCTGGATGCCCTTCCTGACGCAACCCTCCAGATTGGCCTACAGACCGGCCTACAGATTGCACTGGTTTGTGCCCCCATAGGGCTGCATTGAATATGTCTCGAAACAATCGTGTAATATTTCCCCGGTAACTTCACCCGGTTTTGTGGTGTTCTCCTTTTCAAAAAGAGCTTCCATGTCAGAAGGGGCATGTTCGTCTCCCATAGTAGGGTCCACCGTGTTTTTTCATTGGCGAATGTCCGGGTGATGTCACGGGCAGAGGATGCAGCCAATATGGCGACCACTTGGATGTCATAGAATGACAATTCTGCAACTTTGCACATGGATGATGCGCTCTCCGCTCACATTTATTTTTTGTATACACATTGAAGTGAATATTGTTATATATATTTGTCATTACAATATCTATTTTAGAACGTTTATAGGGATGACACTTGACCTTTAAGCAGACAGTTGTGCAGACAGCACAACTATGGTGGAAGTCATCTCAGGGGAATATGAACCTGATTTCTAACACAAAGAAAACCAAATAACTTATATTCGACTTTAGGAAGCCCAAAGCTGGCCCATCCCCCATTTCCATCAATGATACTAACCCTATGCAAATAGCGGATAGTTATTTGTTTCTCTATATTTCTTGGGATATACATCACTGACACCCTCTCCTGGACTTCAAATTACAACAGGCATTGTTAAGAAAGCCTGGCAGGAGCTTAAGAAACAACCTCTGTAAGAGACTGCAGGTATCCTTTTATACTTTGCTCTTGAAAGCATTTTAACATACTGCATTACATCATGTTATGCTGATTGCTCTGTTTGGGGAAAAACACTACAGAGAGTTGTAAGAACTGCAAAAAAAATCATTGGCTGCCCTCTTCCATCACTACAGGACATTTTCAACACTCATTATCACAATAGAGTCAGGACAATCAGTACAGACACTTTCCACCCTAGTCATTATCTTTTCACTCTTTTACCCTCTGGGAGACGATACTGGTCAATTAGATCGGATAACACTTCTGTTAATTAACGGGGTTTTTTTTTCATCCCAAAAGCCATTCACTCTCTGAATCACCAGCATATATCATATTCACCATCACATTGCATAAATAAGTCAGGGAATAGAATATTTATTTTTAAATGTGCTTTTCTATTGCCTGCTTTTATGTGAACACAAAGATGGTTGCACGTTTATACATTTTTGCTGAAGCACTATTAAATGCTGATATGTAATTTTGTGTGTTTGGAATGGTTGCTAATCTTGTGCATGGATTGAATGTTGTAGTTTTTATGTAGAGAGAAGCATGTACAATTTCATTGCATTTATATGCAATGACAATAAAACGGAAACTTGAAACTTGTCAAATCAAAAACGACCATATCCATCCATTAGCATGGCCATGACAACTATGGGACGCATATGGACTGTGTTCGTCAAAACAAGAAAAGAAGGAAAATGTGTGGTGACTGATTAGAGCATCTGTCTCACATGTCTGAGATCCGGGGATCAAATCCTGGGCCCACCTCTGAGGAGTTTGAATGTTCTCTCAAAGCCTGTGTGGCTTTTCTCCGGGCACTCTAGATACCCAAAACATGCAGTAAACGGAGACTCAATATTCCCATGACGGTGTGAATGTGAGTGTGACTTGTTCTACGTTTCTATGTGCCCTGTGATTGCCTGGCAACCAGTTCAGGGTGTACCCTTCCTCCTGCCCAAAGATAGCTGGGATAGTATCCAGCTTTTCCCACGACCCTTGTGAGAATAGGCAGATCAGATAATGGATGGATGAATGAAGAGTGTGGTGGTGGTTGTCACTTGTGCTCATGAGAATATGTTCATTCAAGGATTGCTTGAGCTGTGCTCTCATTCTTTTAATACGATACGGCTCACAAGTAGCCAACAAAACATTATGTAGCCTTGCAAGCTAGTGATATCAGTTTACGGTTATACGTAAAGATGCCATATCATTCCTTATGTTGAATCATACTCTAAAGTTAGAGTGTTTGAGTATTCATTCATTCATTCCTTCACCTTCTACTATTTATCCAAGGGTGGGTCACGGGGAGCAGTAGCTTTAACAGGGACGTCCTGCCTTCCCTTTCCTCACCCACTTTATCCAGCTCTTCTGTGAGGATCCTGAAGCATTCCTAGGCCAGCCAAGAGATGTAGTCTCTCCAGCGAGCCCTGGATCATCCCCAGGGTCTCGTTCTGGTGGGACTTGCCTAGAACACCTCACCAGGAAGGCCAATCAAGCCTGACTATTTCTAGTTTGAACTTCTCGACCTCACACACTTGCTCGGGCTTCTTATTTCCCAGAGAGGGGATATTCCACGTCCCTAGAGCCAACTTCTGTGGCCGGGGATCAGATCGCCAAGGTCCCTGCCTTCGGCCACCGTCCAGCCCACACTGCAACCGATCCCTGTGGCCCCTCCCGCAGGTGGTGTGGCCATGGGAAGGGGGACCCACTTTACCCTTTTGGGCTGTGCCCAGCCGAGCTCCATGGGTGCAGGCGCAGGCACTGGATGCTTGCTTTTGAGTCCCACCTCCAGGTCTGGCTCCAGAAGGGTACTCTGGTGACCCGTGTATGGGCAAGGGAAAGCTAGAGCCAATATTTGTATTCGTCATAAAAATTTCATGTAGCGATACTTTGTCTGGTCCCTTACCTAGAACCTTTTTGCCTAGGGTGACCCTACCAGGGGCGCGAAGCCCCAGACAATTAGACTGACTAAAGTCGCGGAAGTCGAATTAGACCCTAGTAGATTTGGGGATGTTGATGTCGCTTCGTGTGTTGCTCTGAATTAGCAGCTTAGTGATTTGGGAGCCATCTAGGAGGGGTGTGAGATGGCACAACAAATCCAGGTCATGGAACTCTGGCGAAAGCTGAACTAACTTATGGATACTGGTGTCAGATTAGTTAGCATGCACGACCAGTCAATTAAGGAAGTTAATGCTTTTACTATAACTTCATCTTCGCCTCAAAACTTTGCAAGAATCAGAGGTGGTTTATCCGGACTTGAGGTTCGATCTGTGTTTTAATGATTTATTTGTGTGATACAGCTGCACATAAGTATTTGAACACCTGTCTATCAGCTACAATTCTGACCCTCTTCAAAGACCCATTAGTTCGCCTTTAAAAGTCTACCTCCACTCCATGTATTATCCTGAATCAGATGCACCTGTGTGAGGTCATTAGCTGCATAAAGACACCTCTCCACCCCATACAATCAGTAAGACTCAAACCTGTAACATGGCCAAGACCAAAGAGCTGTCCAAAGACACCAGAGACAAAATTATACAACTCTACACGGCTGAAAAGGGCTATGGAGAAATTGCCAAGCAGTTTGGTGATAAAAGGTCGACTGTTGGAGCAATGGAAGAAGGTAAACATGACAGTCAATCTCAATCGTAGCGGAGCCTGATGCAAGATATCACCTCATTGGGTCTCAATGATCCTTAGAAAGGTGAGGAATCAGCCCAGGACTATACGACAGGACTTGGTCAATGACCTGAAAAGAGCTGGGACCACCGTTTCCAAGGCGTCTGTGGGTAATACACTAAAATGTCATGGTTTGAAATCATGCATGGTACAGAAGGTTCCCTTGCTTAAACCAGCACATGTCAAGGCCCATGTTAAGTATGCCAATGACCATTTGGATGATACAGAGGAGTCATGGGCGAATGTTTTGTGGTCAGATGAGACCAAAATGGAACTTTTTGGTCATAATTCCAGTAACCGTGTTTGGAGGAAGACGAATGAAGTGTTCATCCCTACTGTGAAGCATGGAAACAGTAGCATCATGCTTTGAGAGTGTTTTACTGCATATGGGACAGGACAACTGCACTCTATTAAGGAGAGGATGACTGCGGCCATATATTGTGAGATTTTGGGGAACAACCTCTTTCCCTCAAACAGAGCATTGAAGATGGGTCGTGGCTGGGTCTTTCATCATGACAATGACCCGAAGTACACAACCAAGAAAACCAAAGAGTGGCTCCGTAAGAAGCATATCAAGGCTCTGGCGTGGCCTAGCCAGTCTCCAAACCTAAACCCACTTTGGAATGAGCTGAAACTCCGTGTTTCTCAGTGACAGCGCAGAAACCTGTCTGATCTAGAGAAGATCTGTAAGGAGGAGTGGGCCAAAATCCCTCCTGCAATGTGTGTAAACCTGGTGAACAACTACAGCAAACGTTTGACCTCTGTAATTGCAAAAAGAGGCTACTGTACCAAATATTAACATTGGCTTTCTCAGGTGTTCAAATACTTATTTGCAGCTGTATCACAGAAATAAATTCTTAAAAATCATACATTGTGATTTCTGGATTTTTCTTTTTAGATTATCTCTCTCTCAGTAGACATGCACCTATGATGATAATTTCAGACCCTTCCATGAAGCACTCATCATTTTGTTGTATGCACAGGATATATTGACAATCAAGGCTTTCGATTTGATTTTTCAAATAATTATACTTTTCACTGTACACATCACATCACAAGTATTTGACACACCATTTTACTCGTAAAATACATTTCCAAAGGTGCAATTGACATGAAAATTTTGCCAGATGTTAGGAACTACTCAATTGCAATTATTCCAATATTTTGACTTATCATTGGAACACCATTGACAGTTATGAGGGCTGTTTGCAAGCTGAGATTGGTTGTTTGGATGAAACTTGTTCTTTTTATTGTCAGTTTTAACATCGCTAGAATGTTGTCTGTCACTCTCAGGTCTCTCAGGTAGCTCCCTCTAATTCCATCTGTGTCGGTTCATTGATGAAGGAAACAACTGAGTCTTGTGCTTTAGAGGGAGGGTGTTTTTGTTAATTGAACCCTTTGACGGCCAGTTCACACAATGGGCACTGGACAGTCTGCGTGCACACACTGCCACGTCCAGATGCTCACTGGTGTTTGAATGTAAGTTTTTGACAAACAGTGGTTTAATATTTTTGTATTTGAGGTGTCTAAGGTACGTGACTGTGTTGTGTGACCCGTTCTGTTCAGCCTCAAACCACAAAATGTTGCATGCAACTTTGTCTAAGTCTTTTCGTCATATCTGGAGCGGCAGTAGGTTGAGGGGAGAGTCAGGGACAAGTCAAAATGCTAAACTGTGACTAGTGGGGCTGCCACTCCTGAGGTGGTCCTACAAGGCCTCCTGGAAGTGGGTTCTGGCCCAAAGGTTGGAGATGTTTTGTAGGGCTCTATGATACTTCAGGTGAGGGATGGCCCCTGGGTGTCTGAAGCAGGGAGCGCAATGAGTGAGCGCGTCAACAGAGAGCTGTTTAGCTACTGCTTATTCGGGCCAGATATGGGCTACCTCAACTTCTGGGTCCTGAAGCTGTTTTTGAATGTGGGACAGTGCCGTCTTCAGGAATGCCATCTCTGCCATGAACTCGTAGGACTGTTCCATCTCTTTTTGGAGGTCTCTGCTTTGAGTGCATTCGGTGCCCCGCTGGATGTCTCCTGAAGCTTGATGCAGTAGGAGAGATGCTTGGTGATGTTCAGCCTGTAATTCACGCACATGGTCATTAGAGAGTCAGTTGACTAATTCTACCAATTTCGCTTTTAAGTGGGCAATCTCGGCAACTGCGTTTTTTTTTTTTTTGTTGAACTCCAGAAATTCATTGGCTCGAGATAGGGACCTATGTGGATTTACCATTGTCACAATTTAATTTGCTGCCCTTTTTAGACATCAAATGTGTAGTTTGAGCTGCAGTGGTTGCAGTGCAGGTTGGCTATCCAAGCCTCTGCATCATCACATTGCATTTCAATATCATGGCGGTGGACTAAAGCCATGTTTAAATGGGCTATGGTTTCTGTAAATTGTGTAGTTAATTGGACTTGTTTAATGTGTTTTGCTTCCAGTCTGCTCTTCACTCGAACGTCCTCTAGGTCGCTCCATTTGAATTGGAACACCAGGTTCAGCATCATGCAACCAAACATTTGAGCGAGATTTTTATATTTTAAGGTTTTGTATTCGCCATTATTCATAAATTATGTGTTGTTGTCATTGAGATTTATGGGTCTAGCATCTATGAAAGACTCAAGCTGTTTCAGGGTTATGTTATTGACCAGTTTTTCCAGTGTTCCGAGATTGTCACATTGGTATTTTCTGAAACTTCTGCCTTGACTGTTTGGTTGTACAGTAAGTGCAACACAATTGACATGTTTGTAAAGTAACCTCGTTTAAGTGGTGTGTGGGGGGGCGGTAATCCGCTGCCCGTGGTCCTTCCTCTGTGACTGGTTGGGGTGCATCGGTTGGGGTTGAGCACTCCCTGGGTCCTGGGGTGTCAGTGTCAGTCGCGGGTGAGAGGGCTCAGCCTTCCTTGATGTGCCGGCTCAGCAACTCCATACACCAATTGACTAACATGAATGTGAACACCACTATTATGTTCGCTACGATAGGCTTTAATTACTTGAACTGAGATCACAAACAACAACAAAGGTTATACTCATATATGTTATTAAAGGTGTTTAGACTAAAAAAAAGGATCCCACCAAGCTAATTGTCAATGGCACTACCTTACACACACAGAGTGAGGCTGAACTAAGTATTTAACACATCATTTACACATCGCATCACAAATAAATATTTGACATCATTTTTCTCATAAAATATATTTCCAAAGGTGCAATTGACATGGAAATTTTGCCAGATGTTGGGAGCTACTAAAGTAATCCACATACACAAAAGGTTGAATAAATGAGATCAGAAATTAAATTATGTGTAATAATGTGAAGTGACAGGGAAAAAGTATTGCACAGGCCAAAAGCCTTTGTTTACAAAAACAGCTTGAAATGTCTCCTTGTATGAAGAAAATAGTCACATGTGTTGCTCTGTTGTTGTCATGCTCCTGGCTTCCAGCCCGGGCTGGGTGTGGCCAGCCAATCAGTTGACACACACCTGCGCCTCATGAACTCTAATGACACCCAGTACATATAGGACTCGGGGGAGGACTAGTCCTCCGCCAGATCGTTGCCTTTGATGCCTCATTCCCGAACTCCCGTTTGCCTGACGTCTACCTTCTGTGTACCGACCTACGCCTGTCCCCTGACGACCCTCGTAAGCCTGCCGCTACTGTTACATCTGCTTGTTTGAACTGTCTGTCTGATCCCTGACCTTGGAACAAATAAAGGTTTCCTCTGTATTGCCTGCTTGCCTCTGGAGTCTTGCATTTGGGTCCGCCCTCGATTCCTGTTCGTGACAGAACGATCTGGCCACAACATGGACCCAGCCGACTCAGAAGCCATCCGCCGTTCACTGCAAGTCCAGGGCAGACGCCTGGTTGAGCAGGAGGCTGCTCTCCAGGTAACCAATCAGAGGCTCCATGAGATCTGCGCCCGGCTGGAGCCGGGGCTAGCCTCCCAGGTTAGCGCGGCTGCCACGCCACCGGTGGCCACTCCGCCTGTAGAATCGATTCCGCCCGTACCGCCCACCATGGAGCTCCCCCGTGTCTGTATAACCCCGCTCTCCCAACCGGAACGATTCTCAGGCGACTCAGGGAACGTCAAGACTTTCCTCGCCCAGTGCGACCTCCATTTTGAACTGCAGGCGTCCGCCTTCCCCACGGACCGCTCCAGAATAGCCTTCGTCATTTCCCATATGACGGGAAGAGTGGAGGCATGGGCCACGGCAGAATGGAGTCGCAACTCAGAGACATGTCGTTCCTGGATGTCATTCATCTGCGCACTCACCCAAGTATGTGTATGTTCCAGTATGTGGCGCCGGAACGCAGGGCAGCGGCTTCACTCATGACGCTTCGCCAGGGTCGTCGCATCTCGGAATACGCGATCGAGTTCCAGATCCGCGCCGCCGAGAGTCGATGGAACGAGGACGCCCTGCACGATGCCTTTTTCCAGTGACTGCCTCCGCAGATCCGCGGTCCCCTCATCGCCGTGGATCTCCCTCCTTCCCTGGACTCTCTCATCGCGTTGGCCCTCAAGGTCAACCAGCGACTGGTAATGTAGGGGCAAATGGATGAGATGACCGAGGGGGAGCCGGAGGTGCCCAGTCCGGCCTCCCACGCTGCCCTCTACGACTGAACCCATGCAGGTGGAGGGTCTTGACGGGCCAGCAGAGGGCGCTGTTTCTACTGTGGGTGTCTGGGACACTTGATCGCCCTCTGCCCGGTTCGACCAAAGCATCGGTGAGTGTGCAGTATACCGCGGCAGAGTCAGGGAGGTCGCTTCTTCACCTCACCTTGGGAATGGACTCCCGCTCATGTACTGTGACTGCGTTCGTTGACTCCGGGTCGGATGCAAACCTGATAAATCCCCGCGTGGTCGAGGAGTTGGGGGCAGAAACCATCCCCACGCAGCAGCTTCGTAATGCTTACGCCGCTAACGGAAAGTTCCTCTACCGGGTAACACACCACACTCAGACGTTACGTATGGGCTTTCCCGACGGTCACTCGGAGCGCATTAGCTTTCATGTCTTCAACGCACATAGTAGTGACATTATCTTGGGGAGCCTGTGGCTCAAAAAGCACAATCCGCACATAGATTGGGCCACGGGTCAGATAAAGACATGGGGGGAGGACTGTCGCAAACGTTGTTTCGCTGCCCAGGAAGACGGGAAGATTCAAGTCGCGCCGGTACGGCTAGAAGAATCGAGTACCGCCTCAGAGCTAAGCGTTCTAGTACCTGAGGACCGCGAAGCGGCTGAACGCTCGTCAGGCCAGGTGGACCTTATCCTTCACCCGCTTACGTTTTACCTTGTCTTTCCGCCCAGGCTCCAAGAATGGCAAGCCGGACGCCCTCTCGCGGATCCACAAGGGGGAGTGCGCGGAATCGGCTAGCCGCCTCTATCCTACCAGAGGTGTGGTTCGTGTCCGGCTTCACCTCGGTGGTCAAGATGCGGGTGAAGGAGGCCATGAGGGAAACGCCGGTTCCCGCCGGTTGTCCGTCTGATAGCCTCTTTGTCAAGCCGTCACTGCGGGGAGACGTCATCAACTGGGGCCACACCAATAAGACGGTCTGCCACCCGGGCATGGCAAAGACGCGTTCGGTAATTGAACAACGATTCTGGTGGCCCAACCTTAGTATGCATGTGAGAGAATTCATCAACGCCTGCCTGGTGTGTGCAGCCAATAAGACGTCTTGCCTGCGGCCTGTTGGAAAGTTGCAGCCTCTGTCCATTCCCTCCCGCCCGCGGTCGCATATCGCACTGGTCTTTGTCACCGACTTACCACCCTCCCAAGGGAACACAGTGGTGCTGTCTGTAGTGGACCAGTTCTCGAAAATGGTCCACTTCGTGCCGGTCCCAAAGATCCCTTCGGCAAAGCAGACAGCCCAGCTGTTATCAAACGAAGTCGTTCGCTACCACGGGTTCCCCGGGACATCGTTTCAGACAGAGGCCCGCAATTCGTCGCCCGGTTCTGGAAGGAATTCTGGACCCACCTCGGCGCCTCGGTGTGTCAGACAACGGGCCATCACCCGGTACTGTCATGCTCCTGGCTTCCAGCCCAGGCTGGGCGTGGCCAGCCAATCAGTAGACACACACTTGCGCCTCATGAACTCTGACACCCAGTACATATAGGACCCGGGGGACAACTAGTCCTCTGACAGATCATTGCCTTTGATGCCTCGTTCCCACACTCCCGTTTGCCTGATGTGTACCTTCCGTGTACCAACCCAGGCCTGTCCCCTGACCACCCTTGTAAGCCTGCCGCTACTGTTACGTCTGCTTGTTTGGACTGTCTGCCTGATCCCCGACCTTGGAACAAATAAAGGTTTTCTCTGTATTGCCTGCTTGCCTCTGGAGTCGTGCATTTGGGTCCGCCCTCGAGCCTTGTTAGTGACAGTTGTGATTTTCCCCCATTCCTCCACACAAGCAGTTTTCAAATGAGCTTGTCAGTTCTTTCCATAGATTCCATAAAGTCAGGTGATTGGCTGGGCCTTTGTAGCAGCTTTATTTGAAACCAACAGAGCTTCCTTGTCAGATTGTTTTGGATCACTATTCTGCAGAAATGTCATCCCTCCTTTTGATTTTCATTATCCTCATAGATGGGAGAAGATTTTTGTCAAGATTCTACAGATTGGTATATTTACCCATTTATCTTTCCTTTAATACTGTGAAGTTTACCAGTACTTCTTCTTCTTCTTCTTTTCCTTTCGGCTTGTCCCGTTAGGGGTCGCCACAGCGTGTCATCTTTTGCCATCTTAGCCTATCTCCTGCATCTTCCTCTCTAACCCCAACTGCCCTCATGTCTTCCCTCACCACATCCATAAACCTTCTCTTTGGTCTTCCTCTCGCTCTTTTGCCTGGGAGCGCCATCCTCAGCATCCTTCTACCAATATACTCACTCTCTCGCCTCTGAACATGTCCAAACCATCGAAGTCTGCTTTCTCGAATCTTGTCTCCAAAACATCCAGCTTTGGCCGTCCCTCGAATGAAGTTTACCAGTACTATTTCGTGAAAAGCATCATGGTGTACATCATGTTCCCAACTCAGAATTTTTTTTTAGTTTTTAAGGTGATGTACATTGCCATTTCTTCTCCAAACTTCGTGCGCATTTATGTTGTAATCTCCCAGTATTTAACTGTCTTGTCGAAATGTTGCTCAGTGAATTTTTAAACAAGATTTGACGTTTTTTTGTTTGTTTTTTTTTTTTTTGTTTTGTTTTTTTTTTGTTTTTACCAGCAACATGATCTAGCATGGTGAGCCTACATACTGGGCATGGCGGCAGAGTAGATAACTCTCTGTTTTCTTTGTGACAACAGTACCTGCTATTTCCAGGTTTTATTATAAAATCCCAGCAGGGAGTCCTTTGTTTTTGAATAACTCTTCAGATTATCTTTTCCACCCTTCTTTCAGAAATTTTGTGAGGAGCATGTGATCGAGGCAAAGTTTATGGTCGTATCATTGCCTTTGCTCTTACATATCATGGCCCCAACCATGCTCACTCAACTTTCAGATGCTTAGCTACTATAAGCGCCTGTAACCATGTTATTACATTGTAAAGAGGGCGGAATGGTGGAAGAGCTGTAGAGCATTTGCCTCACAGTTCTGAGGACCAGGGTTCAAATCCCGGCGCTGCCTGTGTGGAGTTTGCATGTTTTCCCCGTGCTTGCGTAGGTTTTTTCCGGGCACTCCGGTTTCCTCCCAGATCCCAAAAACATGCAACATTAATTGGACACTCTAAATTGCCCCTGGGTGTGATTGTGAGTACTGGTGTTTCTCTCGACGTGCCCTGTGATTAGCTGGCAACCAGTTCCGGGTGTACACCACCTCCTGCCCGTTGACAGCTGGGACCATCTTAAGATGTACAGTTGTACACAGTAGTAAGGTCCAGTGCCCTGCAACACTAACAACGATTAGCGGTGATGAAAATGGATGGAGTTAGTGTGTGTGTTTATATGTAATTATATAGATATGCAGATGCACATACTATATTAACTTGATGCAGGCTCTTTTTTCATGCATTGGTGAGGTATCGGATCTGGAATTGGTATCGGCAGATCCTTTAAATGAAAGGCTCATACTCGGATGCAAATAAATGTGACATCCCAAGTTGCAGATGTAGTATGACGATGAATACAGTATGAGTACTCACAACCAAATGTGATGTACTGTACGTAGTAACCTAGTCCATACCTTAACCCCATTCCCACTTCCTTTTATCCTTCCCCTTTGCCACCCATCTCTTTTCTCTCCATCCTTGATCCTCTTGCAGGGCTGCTCCTGGCTATAGCCTGAAGAGCTCCGCCCATCCTGTCCACCCCTCTCCACCCTGGAGTCCTCCCCCAGGATGTTGAGCCCCATCCAGGTCCTGTGCTCTGACATCACTACCCTTTCTCTGGAGCCCGAGCCGTTTGCCTCTTACACTGAAGGTGTGTCCTCTATCCTTTTCTCTCCCCAAAGTTCACGTGTAAAGTATCCCTCAACAATAGCACCACACGACATCAACCTGAGACATATGAGGCTGTGTGTGTAAGCCTCTGTGTCAGGGGAACTATTTAGTTGCCTGAGCGTTACAAAAATGTCATAACTCACTCACTGTCTGGGTCAATCCTTTGTGTAAGTATTTGTGTACCAGAAGTTATTGTTATCTCAGACTGTTTGATCTATAATGTGTGTGTCTGTGTCTGTGTGTGATTGAGTCCTTAAATAGCTCTAACAGACGATGCTCAATCTCCTTTTCATAATCTCCTCTCTTTAAAATCAAAGATGCACATGATTACATTCAAGATGTTGATACCTTGTGTTTTCATTGTCATTAGGCGCCGTAGTGAGCACAAATCCCAAAGATTCAAATCTGTCAAAGCTGTCGGAAGTATTTTTGTTTAACATGACTAATTTCAGCATAGAATAATTAAAATTGTCTGAGATTTTTTTTTCCCAGCATGCTGCTTCTTATTGTTTATATCAATATTCATTAGGCTCACACTAGCTTTGCTTACTGTGTCCCAATCCGATGTGGTGTCATCACAAAATCACTCCTCCCCAACACGCATGCATTCACAGACGTGTGCACACAAACACACACGCTCACACACACACCATTCCGATAACTACAAAACTCTAGGACATGGACTGATTTAACCGTGGAAAGTCGTTCCAGTTCTCTCCCCAACCTCTCTACTTCTTCTTTTTCTTTCGGCTTGTCGTGTTACGTGTCACCACAGCATGTTATTTTTTTTTCCATCTTAGCCTATCACATGCATCCTCCTCTAACACGCACTGTCCTCATGTCCTCCCTCACAACATCCTTCACCTTTTCTTTGGTCTTCCTCTCGCTCTTTTGCCTGGCAGCTCCATCCTCCGCACCCTTCTACCAATATACTCACTCTCTCACCTCTGGACATGTCTAAACCATGAAAGTCTGGTCTCTCTAACCTTGTCTCCAAAACACCCAAACTCTTTATTTCACTACTTGGTAATTGAGTGCACACACTGGTGCACACATACACAGGATGATACATGCTGGGTGCACATGCTACACACCCATACTAGCCAACAAACACAAACACCACCTGCTGAGCAGCATCTTGTCCTTTCTTTTAAGGAGTGTGTGTTTTTGGGTGGGTTTTAATGGGTGATGTTTTCCCAAAGCTAACGTATCCGTAATTGGGACTGTGGGATGCCTGCTCCCCTTCCAGTCCTCCTGTATCTCTCCTCATAAAAAAGGGAATTCCTCCTCCTCCTACTTTGAACCCCCACTCTTTCCCCTTTCCCCCCACCCTTTTCCTTTTTATTTTTTGTATTCATCTTCAGGATTACTAGAAACCCTCCTTTAATGCGGGCAATAAGTTCCAGACCAACCCACACGAGGTGAAAATACACAATGTAGAGACGATGCATCCATCCACCCATTTGTTTTTTTTTTTTTTGAGCTGCTGATCCTCACAAGGGTCGTAGGAGAACTGTAGCTTTTACGGACAGGAGAACCAGTTCCCAGCCAATGACAGGGCACATATAAACAAACAACCATTCACACCTACGGGCTATTTAGTGTCTTCAATGAATGCATGTTTTGGGGATGGGGAGGAAACCAGAGGGCAGGATTTGAACCCCATTCCTCAGAACTGTGAGGCAGCCCTAACCAGTTGGTCATCATGCTGCAGAGACCTTGCAGTCCCCTCCAAAAGTAAAACGGCAAGGTCAATTCCTTTTTTTTTTTTTTTTTGTTGTATTCATATATAGTTCGTATATAGTTGGATGAGGACAATTTGGTTTCAGGTGCAAAATCATAAATAGGAGACTGATGTTCGGAATTCCAGATTTTATTTCATTGTATTTACATCTAGATGTGTTGAGGAATTCAACACAGAGCACGATTTGTTTTAGACCGTCCAGTTTTCAAGTGAGCAAAAGCAAAAGTATTGGAACTCACCTTAAACTGAATAATATTTAATGTTTAATGGAATAGCTCTTAGTTGCAATAACTTCCTCAAGCCAGCGACCCAGTGACTTCACAAGACTTAAGACAAAATGTTGTGTTGGCAGTGTGTTTTGGGTCATTGTCTTGTTGTATGATGTAGCTTTCCCTGATTAGTTTAGATGTGTTTTTCTGTCAATTGCCAGACAAAATGGTTGTGTAGACCACAATTAACTCTGCGGCTACCATCATGAGTTACACCGTTAATAAAGACTAGTGAGCCCATTCAGAAGCAGCCATGCAGCCAAAGCCACGACTTTACCTCCACCATAAGCAAGTTTCTTAGATGAGCTTTTGTTTTGGATCATAAGCAGGTCCTTTCTTGCTATATAATTGGACCTTTGTGGTATGGCCAAAGTGTCCTTCGTGCATTGAATTGTGAAACCTTCACCCTTGTGATGGAGGTTGGCAGTGATGTCACTGACTGTTGTCTTTGGGTGTTTCTTCACAGCTCTCATTATATCTGTCATCACTTGCTGTTGATACCCTTGGACGACCAGTTCGATGTCTGTTGCTTAGTACGGAAGCAGTATTTTTTTTTCCAGAACATTCAAAATTGTTTTATTGGTTATGCACAATGTTTCTGCAATAGCTCTGATCAATTTTCCCACTTCCCTCAAAATCGGTTGCTTTCTGCCCATAGACAGCTAGCGCTCTCATCTTCCTGTTTTCTTAACAGCAAATGCAGTTCTCACAGACGAAACCCAAAGTCAATATCAAGGACCACCTTAAGTTTCTGCAATCTACACTGCAACACCAGCGCATAGAAACACCCATTGTCACATGTTCCAAAACCCTTTGCTTATTATTAACAGAAGGTGCTCTGTTCTGAGATGTTTCACACATAAAGATAGAAATCACATCAAATAAAAGCTGGAATTTTGAACTTTTAACTCATATTCATCTTTGGACCTGAAACTCAAATGTTTTTGGCATACAAAAAAAAATAAAGGAATTGATCATGCCGTTTTAGGAGGGGACTGATATACCCCCCTCACACAAGCTCAACCAAGACCTAATTAAGGGCAAGTTTTAAACACAATCTCATCATACTTAACCACATGTGTACATTTAGAAAAATACTTTACAGTCTTGATAAGTGTTGTGTACTCTGAGTACCCCAAGATGGGTGTAATGCCTAAAATAATGAGTTTGAAAGCCAGTTGTTTGTTAAGATTGAATAGAAATAAAGCTTTCTCAATACAGTAACCTTGTGATTCCCTTTCCCAAAGCATAGACCCTAGTTCTATCTTTTCATTCATTGTTAGGATCTTCAAAGATGCAGGAGCTGCATCGTTTAAATGAAATGCCATTTTCTCAACAACATTTCATCTCCAAAAGGGGAGCACAACACAAATAAAAGTTTTTGGAACCATTGCAGTAATTAATGTATCTCCTTTTTGCGATATTTTTTTATAGGTGTGCCATGATATTTTTAATTGTAAAATATGTGCCTTAGCTCCCTCCATAAAGGTTGGAAATCACTGGTCTGGTCCGATCAACTATGCATGACAAAAAATAATGGGTGCTAACTTACTGTTACTAAATTACTTTATTGTAATTAAATTACTTCACCCACACTGAACATTAGAGTGTATTTTGACAGCATGTTTACATACAACCATTACCACGAGCATCCAAGGCTACATAACGTTTTGTTGGCTGGTTGCGAGCATATTAAAAATACGTAAACATACCTCAAGCAAGCCTTGAATGAAAGTCCTCTCATGACCATCAGTGACGACCAACACACATTTTTCTCCATTTTGTCCTCATGATACAGTCGGCGCGATACATTCTTGTTTTCATTACCATGGTAAGGAGTGTACCTGGTCGCATTTGAGTTAGCGAGTTGAACCTCAATGATCACAAAAAACAGTAATTTTACTGGAATAGTCTGACATAGTGCAATCGTCCATCCATCCATCCATTTTCTTTGCTGCTTATCCTCCTGAGGGTCGCTGGAAGTGCTGGAGCCTATCCCAGCTGTCAACGAGCAGGAGGTGGGGTAGACCCTGAGCTGGTTGCAAGCCAATCACAGGGCACATAGAGACAAGCAGCCACACTCACAGTCTCACCTCCGGCCAATTTAGAGGGTTCAATTAATGTTGCAAGTTTTTGGGGCGTTGGGGGAAACTGGAGTGCCCGGAGAAAACCCACACAGGTACGGGGAGAACATGCAAACTCCCCATAGGTGGTTCGGGAATTAAACCCAGCACCTCAGAACTGTGAGGCCAACCCTTTACAGCAGATCCATCTTGCCGCCTAGTGCAATTGCGAAAGAGCAGTTTTTTCTTGTAGTCTGATCCGGACATCACATGTCTGTCTCTGACGTGTTGTCTGTCTCATGCCATCGACATGTTTTTTTTAAAAATAACTTTGTTTGCTGTCAGATGGTTACAAAACTATACAATACTTAAAATACTCCCCATGCCTGTGTGGATTTTCTCCAGGCACTCCGGTTTCCTGCCACATTCCAAAAACATCCATCCAGATCATTAATATGTTTTTGGGATGTGGGAGGAAACTGGACTGCCTGGAGAAAACCCACACAGGCACAGGGAGGACATGCAAACTCCACACAGGCAGGTCTGGGATTGAACCCCAGAATTCAGAACTCTGAGGACAACGTTTTCCAGCTGAGCCACTGTGCCGCCCTTCCAAAAACATGCAACATTAATTGGACACTCAAAATTGCCCCTAGGTGTGATTGTGAGTGCGGTTGTTTGTCTCAATGTGTCCTGCGATTGGCTGGCAACCAGTTCATGGTATACATTGCCTTCTGCCCATAGATAGCTGGAATAGGCTCCAGCACTCCTGCGACCCTTGTGAGGATAGGGACCTCGGAAAATGGATGGCTGGGTGGATTTTTTTAAAAACTGGAATAATTTTGTTGCAGAAAGTGTTAACTGACTCTGAAACGTAAAACCTTATAAAAAGCCCCTCAGAGGGATGCAGCACTTTGAAATATGTCAGACATTGGGGTATGATCACGGAACCATCAAACACGTTCTTGTGAATAGTCAACAGGATCACAAGAAACGTGTCAACAGAAAGAAATGTAAATTAATTGGCAACTGCCACTGTGTTTGGCGATTAAAAAAAAAAAAATCCTCAAAAATGAGACTTGCTTAATAAGTCCCCACATGGTGTACACATGGCCAGCAGTTGGTTTCATGTGCACATGAACCATCGAGAAATGAAGCCTTTCTGAAACTAATTGGCTTAAGCGGTAAGAAGCCTCATGACTCATCACTCGCGAAAGGTGTATGGTGACTCACACTTTAATGTTCCTGGTTCATAATCAACACAGACACATGTTATAAGAACGTGTCCACACTTGCGTAACCTCATTCACATTCGGCCCTGGTAGGTGAACAGCGACATGTAGGTCCACTGTATCTACTGTAGTTTTCCCATTTCACAATACAGAATAGGTGATTAATTTTTTGTCCAAGTTTTTGGGTTCATTCCTGTATTTTGTTGTATGTATGCACACAGCAGTTTGTTAGTGAGTCAGAATGGCCTGCTGATGTAAATGATCTGTCTGTGGGAGGGCAACACAGCCATCTTTCCACAGCATACACACACATCCACAGTACTGAAACCTTGCAGATATCCTTAATAAAAACACACACAGGTACACATTGCTCATGTAGAAGGGAGCATTTGTCTCTTCTGGACCTCATCTATTCATAAGCTAAAAAGATGAATAAAGTTATAAGATGGAAAGATGCACAGAGCGGTTTATTAAACAGAAAGATAAAAACAATGTGCTGTATATTTTATGCTACTACTATTTGTGCTGTTGTAGAATTTTTTTTTTTTTGTTGCTCTTATGTCTCACTTGCTCTCACAGATGGGCATACACATTGACTGGCGATTCTAGTGCAGAGTCTATAATAATTTGCTGGAGTAATTTTTTCTGTCACCTGAATTAATTTGTTTGTTTGTAGGAGAAACTAAAGTGGCTCACTTATTTCTCCACGCGTCTTCTTCCTCGATTGATTTAATCCCACTTCCTCCTCCGCCAGAGTGCCATATAAGGGTAACTGTGTCGCGTATCACTGCTACTCGTTGGATCAGCCTGTTACCAAGGCAACCCTACTCATTGGAGGACGCCCCCTTTCCAGCCCATCCCCTTCCTCCACTGCCTCCACCCAACACCTTCTTCTCTCTCCATCTTTCCCATTTCACCACCAGAGGGTACTCCCAGGCTAAAGAGTGCTGTGGGGGAGGGATGATAGTCATGCTTGACTATGGAGAGGCAACCACAAAGACAAGAAAAGAGTGGAATGTGGCCAAAATTACAGTCACTGCATCATCTAATGTATAAGAAGGACCAGTAACCCCAGATAGTGATGTGTGAGTGTGTTGAGTGCAAGGATGCAGCTTGTGTCTTGAGCTGGAGAGGCAGAAAACCAATGCTTGCTCTTCATCGTGAATTCTTTCTCAGTCATGGCCATCAAAAAGCTGGCAAAGCTACAGTTCCGATATGAACACCCCCCCCCCTAGTTGTCCTATGCTTTTATTCCTACCACAGCTTAATGAAGGGTCCTTTGTTTTTTATCAAAACTCTTTGAAAACCTTTCTTGACGACATGCACAGTGCAGCTATGACCTATTTAACTCAATTGTCAGATCATTTAGTAGCTCTGAGCTCTGCTTTTCTTTTTTTTTTTTTTTTTTGTTTTGTTTAGTTTTTTGCACAAAACGTACCCAGGCATAAGAAGCCATTTGAAATCATGTTCATGTGGTGAACCCAGATGAAGTTAAAGAGGTTAAGCAACATTTAAAATGTTTTTACTGGCTTATTTTCAAGTCTTCCAGTTACAAACAAATATTGAACAATTGTTTCTCATGGCAAGCATTATACAGATACCCCCTCTCCCTTGATGAGAAATCAAATATACAATGAAAGAATACACAGTATATTCAAACATACTTTTTAAAAATGCTGACTGCCAAGTTGTACACATTCAAGTGTTGGACATATGAGCAATACATCATTCTTGGTCATCTGAAGTCCATATAGCTATGGTCAGATAAGTAGAGTAATCATTGGAAAGAGAATCATTGAACAAATTCCATGAAGGAGCTCCAGGTCTGCATAAATTTCTTGCATTTTTTTGCCTACCTAGTATCGAAGCTTCTCCAGAGGCAGAAAGGAAAGCACCTCCTCCAAACCTTGCAAGATAGATGCGGTTTTGTTTGACTTCCAAATAAGCAAGACAAGCCTACAGGCCAGCATGAGCCAAACGCCACAGCCTTTGCCTGGAAATTTGTAAATCCACGATCTGGAGGAGGAACACCAAAAATAGCTGCGTGGGGATGTGGTACCTGGCCCTGTTTAAAAATGTGACTGAATAGTTTAACTATATGTTCCCAGTAGTTATTAGGAGAGGTGGAAGCCTAAAACATATGGCTGAGCTGTGGCCACATCTTAAACAGTCAACAAATGTTTTTACTCAGTGATGGATCCCCATACACATATGATGAAATACCTCTAGCATCACACAACGTGATACAAATTAATTTAAACCCAATGATGAATTCCATACACTGTAATACGATATGATTCCCCCGTCGTTACTATAGGCCATGATGGTAAAGTCATTCCTGCCCAAAAATTGTTTTCATTGCGTCAGAACTGCAAAAATCACTTTAACTTCTGTTACAATATTCAAATTTAAAAAAAAAAACAAGTCTCTGCAAGTTTTGTTCCTGGCCGATCGACAATTGGTGCAGAAAAATACTGCTTTGTCTTCTTTTCCATTGAATCTATTTAGGGTCGCAAAGTTTCTATAGCAGTGCTGTCAAAAGGCAATAATTTGGCCAAAACAGCCATCTGAACTGGAAAGTCAAGACTAACAAACTATGTCCAAGGCTCATGTGTTTCATTCAACAGTTGATTTCATATTATGTATAATGTATGATTAAAAAATATCTCTGCAAAAAGTCTCCAAATGCCGAGAGGTGACAAAGACAGAAATATGAAAATGACCACATCAAACTATGCTGTTTGGTTAAAGGTTACTCAAAAATGCACTTTAGCTCACTGTTCCGATCAAGAGAACATCTTTTGAAAACAAACAAAAAAGCTTAAGTTACACTGCACTGTTGGGCAGTAGTTTTTCAATGTCTGAATAATAATGATGCAAACTGCTGCAATTGTGTTTGTGTCTTTTTTATTCTTGTTTTGACATTTTTAAAACCCACACAATCAGCTTGATTAATTATGATGGAGACAAACTTGTTGTGCATGCTCAAATAATGATTCATTGTGTCACTCCCTTCCCACTACCTCTTCATCCCTTCATCTTTGTCCCTCTTTCCCTCCGTACACAGCCGACATTATCTCCACTGTCGAATTCAACCACACGGGAGAGCTGCTTGCTACTGGCGACAAGGGAGGCCGAGTCGTCATCTTTCAGCGAGAACCAGAGGTAGACACACCAAAATGTCTCACACAAAAACAATTAGAATAGTTTCACCTCATCTGCAAGGGCAGTGATGGACTGACGGAGCATTGTCCCTCTCCAACTGTAGTCTCGTTTTATAAATACTTTTTTTTTCCTGCTGTGTGTGAATGCACATCATTACAGTTCTGCTGAGTCTATACCACACGGTTTCCTCAAATGGATTTCACTAATGTTCTACATGCTTTTAGACCAATAAAATGCTGACCTATTGTCTTGATTGGCCACTTCTGGATCGGGCAATGCCCCTCTGGTGGGCCGCAGTCTTGGCCTCCGACCACTTTCCTTCTGGACCTTGGGCCACTCTCCACAGAAGATGGTGGTCCAATGACGGATTGGATTTGAGGTTTCAAACTCTTGAGGTTTTCAGAAAGAAAATGTAGACGAAGCCAAGGGAGGCCAAGCAAGGCAAAAGCTGAATCTGAGTGTTAACTTAAAGCTTCAAATTAAAGGTTGGCGAGAACCCGAAGGAGCACATTAGAAACATTATAAACACTCGCCTGGGACTTGCCTACCTTGTTCCAAACTCTTGGTCCTGATTATCAAGAACCAATATTTCATATGATGGCATGGTTTATAAATGTGTCACAGCAGGCTATCTATCGTAAGTTACCCAAACTGTTGGTTTATAACAGCGTATCAGCGTCTTTATCAATATTGTATTTTAATGTAACAATGTCATGCAATAGAACTCCATGTATTTTAGTTTTCAAAGGTGTCTGGTGTTTTCTAATATAACTACATACCAAGTGTTTATTTGTTTCATGATCTCGAGAGTCATGAGTTAGTTATGGCATTCATTTCCCTCTTGGGGGTGCCATTGGTTTATTTCAACTCGGGCCCTGCTGGTGGGCATGAGTGGAAACCCTTCCAGAAGGCAATCGTAAAAAATAAAGGTGAAAGGTTTCTGTCAAATTGGGTCCATGTAAATTATCCATCCTCTACTTTCAGCTCCACACTGTCTTCTTACTTACAATGCTTATATTCCTCACCTGTTCCTCAGCGCTCTTCTCTTTGTTTTCCACACATTAACACCTTTGGTCCACAGAGCAAAACCGACCCGTTCTCCCAGGGTGAGTACAACGTCTACAGTACTTTCCAGAGCCACGAACCCGAGTTCGACTACCTTAAGAGTCTTGAGATCGAAGAGAAGATCAATAAGATCCGATGGCTGCCTCAGCAGAATGCGGCACACTTCCTCCTCTCCACCAATGGTGAGTTTTGCCATAAAATCAGGTGGCATTGGGAACTACAGCATCCTTTGCAGAACAAAAGACTTCCTTAAAGGGGAAGTCCAGTGCTTTGCATGAACAGTGTATCCAATAGGTCGTGTAATATGTACCCTATTTTGACAATGCGATGTTAAATCCTCTCTCATTTAATTGTGTTTTGAGAAGATTTTTATCAACAATTACGAATTTTCAGGGGCACTGCCATTTTCGCGAGTCACATGATCTACGTGGGTGTATGTGACGTGTACCGTGCCGTTCCAAACGCAGGATTACATGGGACACCATTATGCCCAGCGCTGATTTCTCGGCTTTATCCTCATCTGAGAAATAGCAGTACCGGTTGTTGTTTACCTTGTTGTGTCCCTTTATGACCCGCACGTAGGCCTCTGAGTAGTCAGACATCCGGACATTACATGTCTGTCTCTGATGTGTTGTCTGTCTCAGTCAGTCATTCCGCCTGAAGAACCATCCAAACATTCAATATTTACAGCCACAGGTTCAAATCTGTATGGAAGTATTCCTCCGTCTTCACAATCAACCGATACTGCTATTTCTGCTATACCGATGATCAATTCCTTATTTTTAGTGAATAAGGAAGGAGCTGATCTGTATGATAAGGCTAACAATAAGGTATAGATGAACTCACTAACATTAGCTATTGTTCTTATGAAGCCATTCTCAATCTTAGTAAATGGAATGTCTATCTTGACATACATATGACACCCTTGTGGGGAAAACACAGCATTCAATTGTATTATTGTCAGCTGTTATAAAAACACGACTATGAGCTAGAATGCTAGCAAGAGAGCTACAATGTCAGATACAACAATCCAATGTATTTGTAATGAGGCCCAGGTGTCTAACTAGCGAGCATGCACGCTACATTAGCTACGAGCTGAGTCAAATTAGTTTGAGCCGCAAATGATCAAAGTCAAGATAAAAAATTACACTCACCTTTTGTTGCACTCAAGTAATAACCCCGTATAGCTCCTATCTTGATAGGTCAGCTTCACCAATAGCGTATCATTAACGATTTGATTGATAGTGACAGGTAGTCGAGAGCCGGCCAGGAGCTCCTCAGCCACAGCCTCCATGTTTCGCGTGGTGAGGTGTCCGGCTCGGCGGTCCTAAATCCGGGCAAAGCATTGACTGGAAAGTTACCAGAAATGAAAGTATTTTGCTAATCTAAATAAACATTTGCCCCTGCATGAAACATTATGCCTGCTGCGACAAAAATCTTTGATGCAGACTACGTTTGGAATTCCCCAGCTTTGGGTTTTCCCCACAATAGAGTAGACTAGCGCCATTCTGGGCAAAAGCAAACAGAAATTTTCAGAATCCGTATGATTTGTGATATACAGCCGTATATGTAAGATTCAGCACAAAATCCGTATGAACTACGGCTAAACCATACGAGTTGACAGATATGGGTACATATCATACATAGGTATATTAATCATGCACCCATTATTTGGAGATTATCTTTATTCGCGGGTGTGTCAAGAATGTACCCTGCAAAAAAATTCTATAGAACATTTCTAAAGAATTTCTAAAGAACTATAGAACTTTAGGACACAAGTCCTATAGAATTTCTATAGAAATTCTATTGTTCTGTAGAAATTCTATAGAAAATCATAGCCAAAGTTCTATAGAACAAGTTGTTCTGTACAGATTCTGTAGAATTCTATAGATTTCTATAGAATTTCTATACAATTTTTTTTAGCAGGGTGACGCCCATGAATAACGGGGAACAGTGTACTCTGTATAATTTTCTGCATAGTGTGTCACACCAGTTTAAATGATTATGTTCCCTGAGACTTTTAACTCCTGTAGAAAATCTGAGGTCAGTCCCTTGATAGTCATGTATGTATAACACAACACACATACTGCAACGTGAATCGACTTATAGGAATAAATGGTACAAAGACTAGATTCTAATCAGAGTTACACAACCCAAGTACATTTTCCATTAGATAAAGAGACTCATTTGGTTTGCTCTGTGCAAGGGGATTTACTGTGAAGACTGTGTATCATTTTACTATGTGATTAGGAGGTAGGTTTTCTTGAATGAATACCCCATCTTTTAGTTTAATTTCAGTGTATGGCTGAAAAACAAGGCACAGGATGAGATGTGGAAATAATTTACTTACACGACTGACAGTTGGACAAGACTAGAGATATGACAAACTAAGTCTGGAAAACATTTGGCTCAACATCATCGTCAGTGTTGAGTGATAGGTTAACAAACTAGCAAAGCAATTTTATTTGTATAGCACATTTCATACACAAGGTAACTCAATCCGCTTTAAATGGGTAAATGCATTTAAATACACAAATGAAAATTAAAACAGTATTTAGTGCAAGAAGTATCACTGAAAAGGGGAAGTACTCTAAAACGCATTAGAAAAAAAGAAGAGATTTTAATCCAGATTTGAAAACACTCACACTTAAGGTTGATGTCACCTCAAATGGCAATGTATTCCATTTGTGTGCAGCATAATAGCTATATGTTGATTCCCCATGTTTGCTTTGAAATCTGCACTCCATTAGTAGACCCGAGTCAGTTTATCTCAGAGCTCTACTGGTTTTGTGTTCCGTAAGTATTTCTGTTATGTATTCAGGACCTAAACCCTTTATTGACTTGTGCTCTGAGCTCTTTGTTCTGGTGACAACCTGAGCTGCAACATTCTGAACGAGCTCCAGCTGTTTAATGCTCATTTTGGGGAGCCAATTGGAAAACCATTATAATAGTCAAGTCTACTTGAGATAAAAGCATAGATGAGGTTTTCCTGGTCTGCTTGACACATGCAAGCCTTCACTCTGGATATGTTCTTGAGATGGTAAAAGGGAGTTTTAGTAATTGATTTGATATGATTGTTGAAGGTCAGGTTGGACTCTATCAGAACACTAAGGTTTTGTACTTGGTCTTTGCTTTTTAAAGTTAGTGAGTCCAGGTATTTAGGAATGGAAGTACTTTTTTCTTTTTTCCCAAAAACAGTTATCTCACTTTTGTTGTGGTTTAGTTTAAGTAAATTTTGGCTCATCCAGGTATCTGCCGCTGCTCTGTAGGGTAGACATATTATCAGGTGTAAACTCTATAAGTGTTGGTGGAATGGCACGGTGGATGACTGGTTGGTGTCCCTGACAATTCTGGTTACCGGGGTTCAAATCAAACCTCGGCTGTGTGGAGTTTGCATTTTCTCCTTGTGCCTCCGTGGGCTTTCTCCAGGTGCTCCGGTCTGCTCCCACATCCCAAAAACATGCATGGTAGGTTAATTGAACACTTTAAATTGCCCATAAAAATAGAAGTGAGTGTGTATGGTTGTTTATTTATATGCGCCCTGCGGTACTTGCACTCCCATGACCCTTGTAAGGATAAAGGACTCAGAAAATGGATGCATGGATGGATAACTTGATTTGGACTCAGGTGTAAAAAAAAAAAAAAATGGGATCAGCTAATCCCTAATTCGAAATCGTCTTTATTTTTATTTTATTTTTTTCATGTTTTTCTTTTTCTTAACCATGAAGAATATTCAAGCCACCCTGGCCTGGATAGCAGCAGCCAAACTAGACAAACATGTGCAAATGAAAAAATAGTATCAATAAACAAAAATAGTGTTCTAGATACATTTGAATCAATAAATGTGCACAGAGAAGTAGAAAGTCTTCAGTCATATTGTGTTGTTTCATTTACTAGATAAGACCATTAAGCTGTGGAAGGTGAGTGAACGAGACAAACGTCCAGAAGGATACAACCTTAAAGACGAGGAGGGTCGCATCAAGGACATTTCCACTGTTACCTCCCTACAGGTAGGTCTGTTCAGGTATTTGCGCATGGATATGAGGGTAGCTGACATAAAGGGTGCGGACACCCATTCCGTCATCAGGAGCAAAAACATCCATACTTTGAATTTGTGAAATTGTTTCTGGTTACATTGACCTCTCGTGGACATGTGTGTGGTGGTGGTGTAGAATAACACACAAATTGTGTGGTCTGTCACGTCCCATCGGAACGGGAGTAGGACCCAAATGCAGGAACTCGGAAGACGCAAGGTAGTTCAAGAAGAGATACGTTTATTGTATGCAGAGGTCGGGGATCGAGCAGGCAGTCCGGTGCAGCAGCGGTAGTTGTGACGTCGGGCGAGAGAGCAGATGAGCGGACAGGCAGGAGTCGGTACACGGGAGAACAATCAACGCAGGCAGAAGTATCGAAGGAGTCAGGCTTACGGGGTTGGTCGGAGAACAGACGAAGGTCGGCACACACAGGTTCAATCAGGAATACGAGAGTGCTGGAACGGGACCTAAAGCTCAATGAACTGGCGGCGGACCAGTTGTCACCGGGTCCTATATATACGGGGGATGATCAGCCCGCATGAGGCACCGGTGTGTGCCTCCCAGTTAGCGCAGCCGCGCGGGCACCCGCACAGCTCGTGTTGAAGCGGCAGGATCATGACATGGTCATAGAAAAGCAGCCAAATTAGCTTTTCTCCAGCAAGCTCAGCACTTCGCCATCAAACAAATGAATTTGGGCTCCAGCATGAAATCTATTATTAATGTCAATGGAACCAGATTGTTAAATATGAAATTATATGATACAATAAAACTGCTACAGAACTGTCTGTATTTATACTATTTGTCTTGTCCTAATCTGTCACATCTTCTAGTAAATGTCTCCCTCTGCTTCATAGGTGCCTGTTTTGAAGCCCATGGACTTAATGGTGGAGGTTAGCCCTCGGCGGGTGTTTGCCAACGCCCACACTTACCATGTCAACTCCATCTCGGTCAACTCTGACCACGAAACCTTCATGTCGGCTGATGACCTGAGGATAAACCTTTGGCATCTGGACATCACCGACCGCAGCTTCAGTATCCTTTGTTACACACAGCATAAATCGTGTACAATGTTGCTGCAAATGAACGTTTTACTAATGTATGTGTTTTAAGTACCACTTGGCTGCACAGAGAAACAGTAGTGGGGGAGTGGATTAATATTCTTGGGGAGTGAAAATGTGCCATAATGAATAATTCAAAGGCCACATAAATTTTTCACACCCTTTCTTGGCTTTATTGCAGCTCAATAGTATTAGTAGTAGTATTGTTACAATCCTGACCGAAACAGGATTAATTATATTTCAAATGATCTGACTGTCAAATATATTTTCTAACAATCTATATTTATATTGCTTTTGGGTTTTTTTGGTAAGGATTTATCTTGGTTTTCTTGCACTTTCATTTACATAATACTTACACTGTTTGTATTTATTATGGATTTGTGTGGATTTCTAGTTTCCAAGGGACTCATTTAGTTGGTAAAACCAATGGATTAATGGAAAAGTGAAAAAACAGTCCTGATAAGCTGTAGGTTGTCTCCCTGAACGACGTTGCTTTTTCTCTCAGACATTGTGGATATCAAGCCGGCCAACATGGAGGATCTGACAGAGGTGATCACAGCGGCAGAATTTCACCCACACCACTGCAACCTGTTTGTGTACAGCAGCAGCAAAGGCACCCTGCGCCTCTGTGACATGAGAGAGGCGGCGCTGTGCGACCGACACTCCAAATGTAAGTGTACCTGCTGAGTTGCTAAAAATGTCAGATAAAGTGTAGTCACACAGGAAGGACAAATACAATAACAGTAGCCATAAGGAACAATAGTTGAATGGAACACGAGTAATGATAGTGGTTGCAAATTTCTCCATTGTGGGACTAATAAAGGTTATCTTATTTTAGTTGTCCATCTGCAATTGAACCCTCCGTACAGGGCACTTAACCTCGCCTCCTGAAGTGACGTCACGCCACGTACGCTGATGTAAGACAAACAATTAGTAAAAATGGCAAATACAATTCTTTACAACACATTCTTAACTAAGACAGACGCCATGCTTCTGATTTCATTCAAATCAATGATATATTATAGATTCTAAATACAATACATTCTTAACTGAGAGAGACGCCATGCTTCTGATTTCATTCAATCATTCACACGTAGCAATGTTATGCTAGCGAAGAACGTCTCATTCCTTTATACGAGACGTGTATTAAAAATCAAATATAGGGCATATCTTCGTGCAAACACAGTCTGGTTAAGCTTCGGACGCGAGCCGGCAGGAAAGCGACACGTTTATGCAGTCCGATCATAGCTAAATATCGCTCAACAAAGAATAAGTGTGTCAATCCTTCACACGTAGCAATGTTATGCTAGCGAAGAACTTCGAATTCATTTATACGAGACATGTATTGAAAATCGAATATAAGGCATACCTTCGTGCAAACACATCTGTTCCGGTTGATATTAGATGGATTTAGTTGATGATGCGGTCTTCCACAAAGTTTGATCCATCAAAGGCATTTTTCATACTGGGTCTTCGGTTTTGGAAAGGGTACGAATCAAACTCCACCAACTAGCCTTTCAGAATACCTGTCGTCAAAACCATATTTTTTGTTGAATAACCCAAATACGCGATAAAACGCTAACAAAACCTATACTGGACCATGCAATGTTGTCTGAGAAAATGGCGGGAGCAAAAAGGGGCGTGGTTTATGCAGATCTCTGGCCTCTGATTGGTCAGTGACGCGGATTGTGCAATATCCACGGAGGGGTCAATTAGAACAAACATTAGCACGAACATGAGAGTTGTCTGTGATTGTTCATCAATATTATACTATTATAACAGTAAAGCACAATAGAATAGATGCCTTTTTTTCAACCGTTGTGGAAATCAGTTCTTCTTCTTTTCCTTTCGGCTTGTCTCATTAGGGGTCGCCACAGCGTGTATCTCCTGCATCTTCCTCTCTAACACCAACTGACCTCGTGTCTTCCCTCACAACATCCACCTACCTTCTCTTTGGTCTTCCCCTCGCTCTTTTGCCTTGCAGCTCCATCCTCAGCACCCTTCTACCGATATACTCACTCTCTCGCCTCTGGACATGTCCAAACCATCGAAGTCTGCTCTCTCGAATCTTGTCTCCAAAACATCCCACTTTGGCTGTCCCTCTAATGAGCTCATTTCTAATCCTATCCAACCTGCTCACTCCGAGCGAGGACCTTAACATCTTAATCCACCTCCATTTCTGCTTCCTGTTGTCTCTTCAGTGCCACCGTCTCTAATCCGTACATCATGGCCGGCCTCACCACTGTTTTATAAACTTTGCCCTTCATCCAAGCAGAGACTCTTCTGTCACATAACACAGCAGACACCTTCGCCAACTGTTCCAACCTGCTTGCACTCGTTTCTTCACTTCCTTTTCTTTAGATGTACGCTCATATTTGTTTGGCAGAGTATTACGCCGGATGCCCATTTATCCGGGCTTGGGAACGGCCTACAGATTGCACTGGCTTGTGCCCCCATAGGGCTGCATTTGTGGAAATCAGTTAATTCACAATAAAGCAATTGCCTAGTATTGCATCTAAAGTATCTGTAGATCTTCTCAATGTTTTTATATTGTAAAGTCAATTTGATATAGCCGTCTATATATTTATATGCAGTTGATATAAAGTGTCTACACACCCCTGTCCAAATCCCAGGTTTTCATAATAAAAATCCTGTAATACTGTTTTAAGTATGTTTTACTGTTTTAGTGATTTACTGATTTAATAGTGTAAATTGGACTAAGATAAATCGCGTCAAAAAGGTTTTTGCCATTAATATGACCGACGTATAAAGTTTAATTCTTCCATTCTCAAGACTCAGTTCAAGGTCGTGGGGTGCTGGAGCTTATCCAAACTAATTTTGGGCAAAAGGGGGATTACACCTTGAACTGGTCGCAGGTCCCTCACAGGGCACATATTGTACAGACCAGGGTTCGGCAACCTTTAACACTCAAAGAGAAATTTCAACACGGTTTCCATGGAAAAGACAAAACTGGGAGCCGTAAAAATGTTTTGACATCTGAAATGAAAATGTTGGCCTATATATTTTTTGGATGGCCATACACCCTCTAAAGAATGTATGTAATAACTTTACCCTTGTAAAATAGTCTGTTGCTGAAGAAATCCATGTAGTCCATCCATGTTTCAGAAAATAAAATTGTATTCATTAAATGAACACATTTTGAACTCTTACAAAAGAATGAAAATCGCAGAGTTGAAGGTCTCTATCCAATGAATTAAGAAGATGAGCTTTAATGATCGATCCAGCAAACAAAAATGGCGTAAGCCATCATCCTTTGGGCTTTTGTAGCATGTAGTGAACCCTTGACATGAATTTAAAAATAATGTAAAATCTGCAATTAAGAGTGTACCCTTTTAAGAGCGCAAGGGGCCGGAGTAAGGTAGACGAGGGGGGAGAGTAAGTGCAACCAAGCAGCTTGTTGTTGTTGGAGAGTTCGGTGTGCTGCTCGGTGTGGTAATTTAAAAAGCAACAAAAAAAGCCCAGTGAAAATAAATATTTGCAAAATAACTGCCTGAATAATTATTTACTGTACTTCTGCTCCTGAACCTCCGCGCATAGCGTCTGCAAATCAGGGCTGTAGGAAGTCACTTTCATCTTTACGCCGTTTGTGAGGCATGTCGCTGTCTCAAAGAGTGTGACACATATTTTGAGTGAGGAAAAATAATACCCATTTTCTGAGGAGCTTATCCTCACAAGGGTCACGGGAGCGCTGGAGCCTGTCCCAACTATCATCGGGCCGGAGGCGGGGTACACTTAGAACTGGTTGCCAGCCAATCGCAGAGCACACAGAGACAGACAACAGTCGCCCTCACAATCACACCTATGGGCAATTTAGAGTGTCCACTTAATGTTGCATGTTTCTGGGATGTGGGAGGAAACCTGACTGCCTGGAGGCAGGCACGTGGAGAATATGCAAACTCCACACAGGGAGGGCCGGGATTGAAACCGGGTCCTCAAAACTGTGAGGCCAACACTTTCCAGCTGCTTCGCTGTGTGTGTGTGTGTGTGTGTGTGTGTGTGTGTGTGTGTGTGTGTGTGTGTGTGTGTGTGTGTGTGTGTACAGTATATGTAGATCACAATAATCTTACAATTTACAACTACAATTAAACAAACACAAATAAAATACTTTGTTCAGAGATTGTACAAATTGCACAAGGTTTGAAAAAAGAAGTTAAAAACTTTGACTTAATGAGAAGACATGATACACGATTTTTTAAACAAGTAATATACACTTCGGTCCCGGGTTCAATCCCGGACCCACCTGTGTGGAGTTTGCATGTTCTCCCCATGCCTGCGTGGGTTTCCTCCGGGCACTCCGGTTTCCTCCCACGTCCCAAAAACATGCAACATTAAATGGACACTAAATTGCCCCAAGGTGTTGTCATGATCCTGCCGGTACAGCCCTGGCTGCGTGGGTGCTCGCATGGTCGCGCTGATTGGGAGGCACACACCTGCGCCTCATGCTGGCTGATTGACCCCGGTGTATATAGGACAGGGGAGCGAATGGTCCAGGGCCAGATCGTTGCGGTTCATGCCCCGTTCCAGCACTCCCATATCTCTGATCGTTTTCCCGTGTGTACCGACCTCCGCCTGTCCTCCGACCAACCCCATAAGCCTGACTCCTTTGATACTCCTGCCTGCTTTGATCGATCTCCCGTGTATCAACTCCTGCCTGCCCACGGACCTGCTCTCTACGCCCGACGTCCTGACTACTGCTGCTGCATGTGACTGCCTGCCCGATCCCCGACCGTGGAACAATAAACGTTTTTCCCGAATTACCTCTGCGTCTCCCGTGTACGCCTTCATTTGGGTCCTACTTCCGTTCCGATGGGTTGTGACAGGTGTGATTGTGAGTGAGGCTGTTTGTCTCAATGTGCCCTGCGATTGGCAACCAGTTCAGGGTGTACTCCACCTCCTGCCCGTTGACAGCAGGGGTAGGCTCCGGCACTCCCCGTGACCCTCGTGAGGATAAGCAGCGAAGAAAATGGATGGATAATATACACTTCATTCGGACACTAACATTTTTTCCCCAAGCCACACAGAGCCGCAACATCAGTGAATGTAAAAGTAATGAATGACCTGCATGGGGAGCTGCGGGTTGCCAACCCCTGCGCTAGATACTTACAACCACCCACACAGTCACTGAGTAGGAACTGAGCTCACTCTGCTTGCACCAAACTAAGGGTAATGCATGACTAGGCCCTCAGTTACCCAAACTATAACCTGTACAACCCAGTAGAATAAATGTTTGAAGCAAAAAAAAAAAATGGGGGGTCCAAGGGAAAGTTAAAAAATGCCATAATGTGCTGGCTCAGGTGTGCACACCCTCTTACAAATGAGGATGTGGCTTTGGTCCAAATGGACCAATTCCTTTCATATTCGTGTGAAATGGGAGTCAGCACACACTGGCCACCATTTAAAGTGTCTCTGATTAACTCTGATTGACTTTAGATGTTTGAGTAGGCTTTTCCAGACATTTTTTATATCACCAATGTAAATTTGAGAATTAATTTTCAGTTGAGTTGTGGCTGTTATCGCAAAGCATATCACTTTTGTTGGCAACTTATTCCATTTGTATGCAGCATAGTTGTCAGCGTCACTGCCCTGTATACGCCTGCCTCAGGCAGCAGCTCCTCACTTGCGCCTCATTAACTGTAATTATGCAATGTATTTAAGCTTTTTGTGTTGTGTTACTAGTTGGCAGTTTGTTGTATGAGACTGCATTACTGTACGTGAGTACACAAGCTTCTTGTTGTGTATTTGCCTCGCTGTCACGGCTAGTGCTCCTGTGGCACCACAGTCAAGTCTATTTAAGTCTTGTTTTTGCCTGGTAGGTATAATGATGACCTTTTCATATTTTTGGACCTTGGATTTTGTCACGTGTTTTTGTGCCTTTGCCTTTGTTGGACTGCCTACCTGTGTATGACCTCTGCCTGGAATAAAACCACCCTCAAAATCATGTTGCTGCCTCAGAGTCCTGCACATGGGTCGTACCCCATGTTTGTGACAGAACAGACTGGCCAGAACAGGACCCAGCGGAAAAAAACACTGCGTTGTCGGTCACACCACTGGTCTGCCTCCCCGCCCACTCAGCGTACCCTCTCCAAGTGGGCTCTGTCTTTTTGTCCTCTCCTTCCTTCTCACTTGCGCCCCCACGTATTATGATTTTCCTCCTCGCCTGACCCGTTCACCGCCATATGTTTAATTAAACTTGGATTTTTCCGATTTTTGAGGAAAATATATGACAGCCTGCCCAATTTCCCTATTTTTAGTGTGTTAATTTGTCAACTCCCCCACCTCTAGCCACCGCGCGTCTAAGCCAAAGTCCTCTTCGTCTGACCTTTTCTGGGGCATTTGTTTGGCCATTTATCCAGTTCCCCCACGTGGTGGCCAGCAGCGCAAGTAGAGGTCAGGTTTATGCTTCCCACTTCACTTTGCCCAAGCCACACCAAGCAAAATCCACACGTGACGCAACTCGATCTATATCACCCATGTTTCCCAGTTCACCTTCCCGAATCCCTGTGCTCTCTAACCCTCTCGTATCCACTCCTTCCAAGCCTCGATGACAGCGGGCTGAGGAGGCAGCTGCAGACCCCCAGCCGCCTCTCACTCATTCCTCGGTGGTGCCTGAAGAGCAGCAACTGCTGCCTCTCAACCATGCCTCAATGGTGCTCGACCAAAAACAGCCACCGCACCCTCTTGACCAGAACTGAGCAGTGCTCGACCATCACCAGCAGCTGCTGCCACAGCTTCTCGACCATGCCTCGGTAATGCTCGACCAGCAGCAGCAGCCGCCTCCTCTCACTTCAGTAGTTCTCAACCAGCAGCAGTCGGTGCCTTTTCTCTCCTGCCTGGGCAGCGCTTTACCTGCAACTGTTACCTGCTCTTGTTTGGCTCCTGCTTTGCCATTGGGACCCTTCTCACGGATGTCCGCCTGAGTGGCCCTAAAGGGACCCTGGTGCTTGCCATCCAAGCCAACCTCCTAAATTGCTCAGCCCAGCTCCTCGCTTTGGGTGACCTGGATGGCCACCAGACAGACTGTTCTGTCAGGGGTGTGGCCAGGCCACTGTCCTGTGCGTGGCTGCCTCCAACAGCAGTTCCTCACCTACCCCTCATTGGCTTGTATTATGGCATGTATTTAAGCCTTGTGTATTGTATTACTAGTTGCCAATTCCTTGTATGAGACTGCATTAGTCTGCATGAGTATATGAGCTTCTTGTTGTCCCAGCCAGCATTCCCGTGCCACCACAGTTAAATCTTGTTTTTGCCAAGTAGTTATCTGACCTCATTTTCATGTTTTTGGGACCTTACCTTTTGCTTCGTGTTTTTGTTGGACTGCCTACTTGTGTATAATCTCAGCCTAAGATAAATCCATGCTCAAAATCATGTCACTGCCTCAGAGTCCTGCCTTTGAGTCCCATCCCATGTTGGTAACAATAGTAGCTATAAGCTGGTTCACCATATTTGCTTTGGAGTCTATGCTGTACACTTTGACCTGAGTCTGTTGGTCAAAGATCCCTTCAGGGGTTACATTCCACGTGGCATTTGAAAGTCTGCATTAAATCATCTTATGATCCTGAATAGTCTTTTTAATTTTTTCAGCCAATTGCTCTAATTTTTTAAAGCATTGTATTTTATAGTTATAATTCTTTATTTAATGATTTTGATATTTGGATCAATGAATTTAAATGTAATCATTATATTGGTAGCTTAATGCCACCTGTTTCTACAAATTGTTCTGTTATTCAGTGTGATGAAGCCCACTTTTATCAACGTTTGCCTCTCTTTCAGTATTTGAGGAGCCAGAGGACCCCAGTGCTCGTTCCTTCTTCTCAGAGATCATTTCTTCTGTGTCTGATGTCAAGTTTAGCCACAGTGGGCGCTACATGCTCACCAGAGACTACTTGACTGCCAAAGTGTGGGACCTCAACATGGAGAGCAAGCCCCTGGAGACATACCTGGTGAGTTCAGTACCTGCTACATTCCAATTATTTTTCTGCATGTTTGACCCCAATGAAATGGCTCAGAACAGGGTGGATGACTAAACTGGTAAGAAATTCAGTAGTGCATTTATTAATGTGCCCAGTATTGTTCTTGATTTTTGTTGTTGTTGTTGTTGTTGTTTTTTTGTCACATCAGGGCCTTATCTGTGACATGCCATAAATCCACAAAATATGTCCATACTATCACTTCCAACAGTCTATACAATTCTTAAAATAAAAGTGATATATAAACGATATCTATTAAAAACTGTAGGTGTGTATATGTATATATACTGTGTCTATAAAGTTGCCCTGCAACTGACTGGCAACAAGTTCAGACTGTGGTCCACCTTTCGTACGAAATTCGCTGGGATAGGCTCGAGCATGGGAGCATGAGGGAGGTGCTCCCAACGTGCTTTCCGGCACTAAGGAGGTAAATAGCATTTAAACTCCATGTTTTGTGTCAATTATTTCTTCAGTCATTGTTTTATTTGTTTTATTATTTGCTAGTTATGCTATTCTCTTTGCTGTGGTGTGATACATTTAGTTTGGATATTATATGACACGGTGGAGGAACTGGTTATGGCATTGGCCTCACCGTTGAGGACCGGGATTCAGATCTTGGCCCCACCTCTGTGGACTTTGCATGTTCTACCCGTGCCTGCGTGGGTTTACCATTCCGGTTTCCTCCCACATCCCTAAGAACATGGGTCGGTGGAGTGCTGGAGACTATCCCACTTGTCATTGGGCAGGAGGCATGGTACACCCTGGACTGGTTGCCAGCCAATCGCAGGGCACATAGAAACAGACAACAGTTGCACTCGCAATCACACCTAAAGGCAATTTAGAGTCTCCAATTAATGGATGTTTTTGGGATGTGGGAGGAAAGCAGAGTGCCTGGAGAAAAACTTAGCACAATTAAGTGGTGTGTGTGCCTATATTCTTATGATGTGTTCTCCCAGCTGTCAAACGTTTGCTTCCTCCTCCGCCCCCAATGATGCCTTTTGCTTGTCACTCACGCTTCTCTTCGCATAGTCGCCCAACGCCAGACGTAAATGACCATCATTTTTGTTATTTTAAATATCACATAGTTTGAATGCTTAGTTTTGCCGGGCGGTACCACTGAAATGCCATATTGTAATGTCGGATAATCACAAAGCATTAACTCTGTAAAATGAAAAACTTTGCATTTTACTTGATATACTTTAGATTGTCTTATCTGCTCACGGACAATGCCAGTGGGACAGTTATTTGAACATATGTAATAACGAATTTCCTGTATGGAGCAGAGTGGGGTAAAACAGAAAGCGTTGTAGCATATGTGGAACCGCCTCCAGCATATATAGGGAGCAGGGAAGTGGGTAAGAAGTTTAAAGTTTGAAGGAGTTATATTTATTGTTCACATCGGTGTTAATTTTAATTTCATTTCATTTATTTATTTATTTATTTGTTTATTTATTTTTTCATGATCTTCAAATAATTTGACTCTGAGAAGCCGGCACAATGTCACGATATGTCAAGTTTCTTAAGATTTAAACTATATTTTTGGAACTCCAGGGTTCTACAGAAAGTAAAAAACTTCAAGTAACTTTGTCAGGTATGTTATTCATAAATGACATACAAGATACCTGAAATAGCATTCCTCAGATCCATGGGGCTATAATAGAATAAAGAGTTAAAATGAATAAATAAATAAACTACAGTACAGTACAGTGAAGAAAATAAGTATTTGAGCACTCTACTATGTTGCAAGTTCTCCCACTTGGAAATCAAGGAGGGGTCTGCAATTTTCACCGTAGCTGCATCTCCACTGTGAGAGAGAGAATCTAAAAAGAAAAATACAGAAATCACAATGTATGATTTTTTTTTAACTATTCATTTGTGTGATACAGCTGCAAGTATTTGAACACCTGAGAAAACCAATGTTCATATTTGGTACAGTAGCCTCTGTTTGCAATTACAGAGGTCAAACGTTTCCTGTAGTTCTTCACCAGGTTTGCGCACACTGCAGGAGAGATTTTGGTCCACTCCTCCACACAGATCTTCTCTAGATCAGACACGTTTCTGGGCTGTCACTGAGAAACACAGAGTTTCAGCTCCCTCCAAAGATTTTCGATTGGGTTTAGGTCTGGAGACTAGTTAGGCCACGCCAGAACCTTGACATCCTTCTTACGGAGCCACTCCTTGGTTTTCCTGACTGTGTGCTTCGGGTCATTGTCATGTTGAAAGACCCAGCCACGACGCATCTTCAATGCTCTGACTGAGGGAAAGAGGTTGTTCCCGAAAATCTCATAATACATGGCCGCCGTCATCCTCGCCTTAATATAAACACCCCCAAAGCATGATGCAACTACCCCCATGCTTCAGAGTAGGGATGGTGTTCTTGGGATGGAACTTATCATTCGTCTTCCTCCAAACACAGTTAGTTGAATTATGACCAAAAGTTCAATTTTGGTCTCATCTGACCACAAAACCTTCTCCCATGACTCCTCTGTATCATCCAAATGTTCATTGGCAAACGTAAGGCGGGCCTTGACAAGTGCTGGTTTAAGCAGGGGAAGCTTCCGTGCCATGCATGATTTCAAACCATCATATCTTAGTGTATTACCAACAGTCCCCTTAGAAACAGTGGTCCCAGCTCTTTTCAGGTCATTGACCAAGTCCTGTCGTGTTGTCCTGAGCTGATTCCTCACCTTTCTAAGGTTCATTGTGATGGCACAAGGTGAAATCTTGCATGAGGCTCCACTCCGATTGAGAATGGCTGTCATGTTCAGCTTCTTCCATTTTCTAATGATTGCTCCAACAGTGGACCTTTTTTCACCAAGCTGCTTGCCAATTTCTCCGTAGCCCTTTTTTGGACTTGTACAGTTTTGTCTCTGGTATCTTTGGACAGCTCTTTGGTCTTTGCCATGTTACAAGTTTGAGTCTTAATGATTGTATGGGGTTGACTGGTGTCTTATGCACCTAACGACCTCACACAGATTCAGGATAATACATGGGGTGGAGGTAGACTTTTAAAGGCGGACTAACAGGTGTTTGAGGGTTAGAATTCTAGCTGATAGACACGTGTTCAAATACCTATTTGCAGCTGTATCACAAATAAATCATTAAAAAAATCATACATTCTGATTTCTGGATTTTTCTTTTTAGACTATCCCTCTCACTGTGGACATTCACCTACGATGAAAATGTCAGACCCTTCCATGATTTTTAAGTGGGAGAACTTGTAATATAGCACGGTGTTCAAATTTTTCTTCACTGTACAGATTAAAGACGGTGGCTCTGAAGAAACAACAGGAAGCAGAACTGGAGGTAGCAGAAATGAAGACGCTGAGGTTCTAGCTTGGAGTGAACAAGCTGGATAGGATTAGAAATGAGCTCATTTGAGGGACAGCCAAAGTTGAATATTTTGGAAACAATTTTAGAGAGAGCAGACTTCGATGGTTTGGACATGTTCAGAGCCGAGAGAGTGCGTATATTGGTAGAAGGGTGCTGAGGATGGAGCTGCCAGGCAAAAGAGCGAGAGGAAGACCAAAGAAAAGGTTGATGGATGTTGTGAGAGAGGACATGAGGACAGTGGGTGTTCAAGAGGAGGATGCATGAGTTAGGCTTTGATGGAAAAAGATGACATGGTGTGGCGACCCCTAACGCGAAAAGCCAAAAGAAATAGAAGAAATCGGGTGGCACAACGGTGCAGCTGTACTGCGTTGGCCTCACAGTTCTGAGTATTGGGGTTAAAATCCCGGCCCTGTCTGTCTGGGGTTTGCATATTCTCCCCGTCCCTGCGTGGGTTTTCTCCCACATCCCCAAAACATGCATTCATTGTAGACTATGAATTGCCCCTAGGTGTGATTGGGAGTGTCACTGTTGTTTGTCTTTGTGTGCCCTGCGATTGGCTGGCAACCACTTCAGGGTGTACCCCGCCTCCTGGCCAATGACAGCTGGGATAGGCTCCAGCACTCCGCAGGCCTTGTGAGAATAAGTGACTCAGAAAAGGGATGGATGGATAAATAAATGGTCCATCTAAATTATGTACATATACACGTGCAGTAAGGGCAAGGCGAGTACTGTGCTTTGAGTGGTTAATTTCTGGTCCAGAGTCAATGGTGGTGGGTTCCAGGGAGGGATAATTATAATGAGGACAAAGAGTTGACCATCCCGACTGCCTGGTGGAACATACTGTTTTTGAGCCTGCTGGTTTTGACCCAAAGACTTTGCAGTCTCCTCCCTGATGGCAGCAATTTGAAGAGGCAGTGGGATGGGTGAGTGGGTTATCCTGGTGGCCTTGAGGGTGAGGCGGGTGTTTTAAATGTCCAGAAGGGAGGGGAGAGAGAGACTGGTGATCTTCTTAGCTACTCTCACAGTGTGTTGCAGGATCTTGCGGAAGGATGTGGTACAAGCGCCGTACCAAACGGTGATGTTGCTGCACAGGATGCTTTTGATTAGAGTAAGTTTCTTTCGGCTTGTCCCTTTCGGGGTCGCCACAGCGTGTCATCTCAGATGAACGCACATATGTTTGGCACAATTTTTACGCCGGATGCCCTTCCTGACGCAACCCTTCTCAGGGAGTGGAGGCCCCAGTGGGATACGAACCCACAACCCCTGGTTTATCAAACCAGTGCTCTAACCACACTTTTGATTGTCCTCTGTAAAAGGAGATCATGATGGGGGACAGGGCTCTTGTTCTTTTCAGGTTCGGCAGGAAGTTGAGCTGCTGTTGAGCCTTTTTAGCCAGTGCTGTGGCATTGGCACTTCAGGACATATCTTCAGAGATGTGTAGAACCATGAATTTGGTGCTGTCACCCACTGTAGTGGCGCACCATTAATGGTTAGTAAAGGATGCTGGGTCTGCCCTCTTCTGAAGTCCATTATGATCTCTTTCGTCTTCCCCTAGGTTCAGGTAGAGAATGTTGTCCTTGCAAATCATCACAAAAGAATAAATAAGTGATGACAAGGGTGAAATCTATGCCCTCTAATATAATGCCCCCACCCCTAGGAAAACCTCCTATTATCTAGTCAAGAGTCAAACATCAAGAGGAGGTGGAAGGCCACCGTAGATATAATTAATTTTTTAGGCAAGCGTGGTTATGATTTTGATTCACAAATCCAATGACCTTTTGATTTGGCTTAAGTTATTAAAGACAAGACTGGGAGGTACAATATTTTACAGGCCACACCGAGCAAACTAAAATAGATATTGTAATGAAAAATACATATAACATTCACTTCAATGTCTATACGAAAAAATAAATATGAGCGGAGAGCGCGCCATCCATGCGCAAAGTTGCGGAAGTATCATTAAACGACATTCAAGTGGTCGCCATATTGGCTACATCCCGTCCGTAGTCACCCGTGGTTGAGTGCGACATTGTCGGGAGCGTTGTTCAGAACCTCCGCCGTCCGCAAGCCTGACGTGCAGCCTTCGCCCAGGCCGTGAACGGCGTACACGCCGCTTCGGCCAGGTTGGCTCATTTTCGGCGCCCAGGTGGTTTATCATGCCGCCGAGCCGGGCTGCTTTATGGGGTTGTTCATAGCCGCCGCCGTCCAGGATGAACACCACCGTCGAGCCGGGGCGCTGTACGCCGTTGTAGTCACCCGTGGTTGAGTGCGACATTGTCGGCAGCGTTGTTCAGAACCTCCGCCGTCCGCAAGCCTGATGTGCAGTCTTTGCCGAGGCCGTGAACGGCGTACACAGTGCTTCGGCCAGGTTGGCTCATTTTCGGCGCCCAGGTGGCTTATCACGCAGCCGAGCCGGGCTGCTTTATGGGGTTGTTCATAGCCGCCGCCGTCCGGGATGAACAACACCGTCAAGCCGGGGAGCTTTACCGCGTTGTAGTCACCCGCAGCTGAGTGCGACATTGTCTACAGCGTTCTTCGGAGCCACTACCGTCCGCGAGCCCAAAGGCTGCGCGAGGTGACGCAGCGGCCGTCCCAGGCCAGCCCGACACGCACATCGACACATTTAGCATGCCTGTCATACGTACGCGGATCTTTTGTTATGTCATTAGAGAACAATTAAGTGGTCCACCACAAACTATTATTTTTTTTTTAGTAGCTGTATACACACCTACCTGTCATTTGGAACCCACGATGCTCTTGTCCATTGCACCTGTGCAATCCAATTTTCAAGCCGAACCGGCTCTCTTGCAAACTTATGAAGGTAAATCCATCCTCCCGAGTGTTCAAGCAATATCCAGCAATGCAACGAGCCGGCATTTTGGCTAACACGAAGGAACAACAAGCTACCTTTCCGGAGGTAAAACTAATAGAGATAAACGAGTCCACTTGAGGGTGGTCCCGCTGTGTACGTCACTTCCTGGTTCTTCTCGAAAACAAATCCTTCAAGAGGATTTTCATGGCGGGAGTTACAAAAAGCTGTATACGTCGAAATCATGTTTTATGGTGAAATAATGCATGGGTCTATGTCGGCTGCCGTTTTTTCATTAATAACATACTAAAAATCATCCATTTTATGACAGTGGCCCTTTAAAGAAACACCAAGCCTTTTAAATATCTATGCTCCAAATATCATTGACCCACATTTTTTCCATAATCTCGCTTACAATTTTATTTCTGCTAGATGTAGAACTGGGTGCAGCTATAACAAAGTAGGAAGTATCTGTACCAATAGATCATCTGAAAATAAACAAAGCCTCGGGGTTGGGCGGGATTTCAATGGAACTCTATAAAAAAGCTAAATTCTTGTCCCTTCTTTTGGGCATGTTTTTGGACTCATGTAAAAAGGGGTTCCTTGTGGTTTGCTCTTTGCGCTTTGATAACGTTGTTGGATAAACCACATAAACATTGCAATGTGTGTGACAATCTAAAACCAGTAATTCTAATTTCTGTGGATTTAAAAAAAAAAACTTTAAATTGCAAAATACTAATTTTGGCTCAAAGACAACAGAGAATATTTCCTGACATACAGATATTGCTGACCACCAGAGTGGGTTTATTGTAGGAAAATTGATTTATGAATTGTCTGTATAATTGGGAAGGAAAACCTGATCCTGCCTTACGATCAATGGATGGTGAAAAAGGCTTTTATAGAGTTGAATGGCACTTTTTATTCTTTCATTCATTCATTTTCCATACAGCTTATTCTTGCAAGGGTCACGGTTGTGGTGGGCCATTTCCCACCTATCTTCAGGCGAGAGGGGTGCTATACCCTGAACTGGTCACCAGCCAATCAAAGGGCACATAGAAACAAACAACCATTCACACTCATATTCACTCCTATGGGCAATCTAACCTACCACGCACGTTTTGGGGATGCGGAAAGAAACCAGCAAGCCTAGAGAAAACCCATGCAGGCATGGGAGAACATGCAAACTCCACATAGATGAAGCCGGAATTTGAACACCAGTCTTCAAAATTGTGAGGCAAATTGTACTCATCAGTCGGTCCTCATGCCGCCCACTATTTATTCGATTGGTTAAACTCCTAAACAATGAAGCTTATACTGAAATAATGACAAATTGTATTACTTCAGGCGGAACAGTGGAGCAGCTTTGGAGCGTTGGCCTCACAGTTCTGAGATTTGGGTTCAATACTGGCCCCACTTGTGTGGAGTTTACTTGTTCTCCCCGTGCCTGCGTCAGTTTTCTCCAGGCACTCCAGTTTATTCCCGCATCCCAAAAACAAGCATTAATTGGCGACCCTAAATTGCCCCAATGTGTGATTGTGAATGTGACTGGTGTCTGGCTCCATGTGCCCTGCGATTGGGAGGCAACCAGTTTGGGGTGTACCTGCCCGATGACAGCTGAGATAGGCTCCAGCACTCCTGCGACCCTGATGAGGATAAGTAGCTAAGAAAATTGATGTATAACTATACCCAATACCCATACATCACAATTACATCAACATGAACCAATAACTTACAGTGAGCAAAATAAGTATTTGAACACCGTGCTATATTGCCAGTTCTCCCACTTAGAAATCATGGAGGGGTCTGTAGTTTTCATCATAGGTGCATGTCCACTGTGAGCAATTTTCCCTCTAAGCTCCGCACCTGCGCAATAGTGCACTTGTAGCGAACACTCAGCGCACATGAAAATTGATCCAGTGCAGCGAACCACAGCCTGACTTTTTCTTTTTTAAACACAGCAGCACTCGCTCTCTAACAAGCTGCTGCACAGACACACCATGCCACACACTCCACTTCCAAGTTTACCTGACACCGCCCACCTCCCGCTCTTAAATGGGTACGCTCATGATTACAAACACCACCCACCATCGGTGCTTTAGTTAGAAACACAGTCTGGGAAACGTAGAGCAAAGACGAGATAGACATGCTCCTTATGTTTACTCTAGATAATAATGGCAAAAGTAAAAAGTAAAAATAAAAATGCTGGTGCTTAAATGAATGTCGAGGTATGTCAATAATAATAATAACAATAATAATAATAATAATAATGAAGAAGAAAAAGTGATGAAACTGGATGACATTTTCTCTTTTTTGAGTAAAAAAGGTCTAGTCTGAAGCCAAAGTAGAAAGTACAGGTTGAGATGGTGTATAATGTTAAAATTCCACCTTGGCGCAGCCTGATAGAGGATGAAAGCACAGACAATACAGTGCGCAAAAAGCTAATTCTGTATTTTAAAAATAGGAGACCTCTTAACATTAACCTTAAAAGTGTTTGGAAGCATCATTCAGCTTTCAATATGCATTGCTTAAGATATTCTTTGGGATATCATTGTGGGTTGAAAATCCATCCATCCATTTTCTGAGCCGCTCACAAGGGTTTCGGGGATTGCTGGAGCCTATCCCAGCTGTCAACGGGCAGGAGGTGGGGAACAACCTGAACTGGTTGCCAGCCAATCGCAGGGCACATTGAGACAAACAGCCACACTCATAATCACATCTAGGGGCAATTTTGAATGTCCAATTAATGTTGCATGTTTTTGGAATGTGGGAGGAAAACGGAGTGCTCGCAGGAAAACCATGCAGACACGGGGAGAACATGCAAACTGCACACGGCGGCTCCAGGGTTGAACCCGGGACCTCAAAACTGTGAGGCCAACGCTTTAGTAGCTGCTCCACCATGCCACCCCTGGGTTAAAAGTAAATAAATGAAACAAAGTTGGATGCAACATTTCACATTTACACTTCATAGTTGGCTTGGTTTGGTTCGGAATGTATTTTTTTGTTTGTTGACATTTTCATTGCAAGTTTTCAAAAACACAAATAAAATTGTTCTTAAAATTTTCTGATAATAATGTAAATGCATTAATCTGAATCTTTTAATGAGGCATGTAGCTTCAATGGATAACACCGATCTGACCACAGTGCATATCCCTGATGTTGCTCACAATGGCCTAAGGGGGCGATCACGGGGTTAGCGTGTTTGCTCAGACACGTCAAAAATTAGAGGGAACTGAGAGAGATAATCTAAAAAGGAAAATCCAGAAATTCCAATGTATGATTTTTTTAAATGATTTATTTGTGTGATACAACTGCAAATAAGTATTTGAACACCTGTCTATCTAGAATTCTGACCCTCAAAGACCTGTTAGTCCGCCTTTGAAAGTCCACCTCTACTCCATGTATTATCCTGAATCAGATACACATATGCATATGCAGAACTTGCAATATAGCAGGGTGTTCAAATACATATTTTCTTCACTATAAATACAGTGGAACCTCAGAGTTCGAACGACTTTGTGGTCGTACAAATCAGACTTGAAGAAAAAAAAATCAGCATAAAAAAATGCCTCGATGTTTGACCCAATCCTCGGTGTCCAAACACCCAAGCAAACCTGAACCCATATTGAATGCATTGCCGAGCGATGCCAAAAGCACACGGGCGGTGCCGAGACAAGTCACTGCGCACTTCGAGTCAACCAGGCAGTCATTGTCAAGCAGCATGCTCATAGTGTGCAGCGTGCTCATATTCTCGAGTGCTTCTCAAAATATTTTTTTATTTTTCTGGTATTTTCTTTGCCATGGGCCCAAAGAATGACAGCAGTGCTGCCAGCAAGATAGGAAAGGGAAAGTTAAGCGAACCATAGTGGATTAACAGAAGGAGATAATTTCTAAGTACGAAAACGGGCTGCGTGTTTTGTTCCGGTTCTTGCTAGTATAAGTCGGATATAAGTCGCCTATTTCGACTATCCTAAAGAATAAAAATGAAATAAAGGGCAGCTAGTGTTGCCAAAGGAGTGACTAACATTACAAAGCAAAGGCTACAGATGATGGAAGAAATGGAGAAGTTACTGTAGAATTACCCAGTCGAATTATGGAGGTGACTTCACTTCTTCCTTCCTTCTTGAGTCCTTCTGATGCTATCACACCAATTCAAAAAGATAAATGATACACATTTAAGTTGCTTTAAGTTTATTCCTTTTTTTTTTCTGGTTTAAATACAGGATGTACTGGATGTGATTTTACATAGATAAAAATGGGAAATTGCCATTTGGAGGTTGGGAACGGATTACACTCATTTACATTATTTCCTACGTGAAAAAAAATGTTTTGGAGGTTGAACAAATCGGTTTGAACACTTCACAAGAACGAATTTTGTTTGAACTCCATGGTTCCACTGTATTAGTTAAAGCAGCAACTTTGTGCAGGATTGATTTGACAACACAGTACAGCGCATACCTGAACATGAACAAGTACACTATTCCCAGTACACGTCTCTAAACACTTGATGGCCAATAGATTGATGCCGATTGTGGTCCATGAAGGCAACTGTGTGCATGCATGTACAAAAACGTCAATATAGCCGTTTGATATTGGGAGCATACAAAGACACATACAACACACCACTGCTCCCACCACCATAATCTGTATGTGAAGAGCAGGAAAAGGTGACAAGGTCACACAACTGTTTAATTAGCAAAACTGTGGGTGATGGAACAGGGAGAAGCACTTACTTGTGTGACAGTTTTTTTCTACTCCTGGAGGTTGAAGTTTTCAGAGCTGAAGCAGAGCAAAAACAGAATAGCCAGTACCTTCAATATATCACTGGTGGTATTGTAGCACAACCTGGTGGAACCAGACAGCATTACAGACAAGTTCCAATAAATTTTGTCATGACTTTGGATAGTAAGTTTCTTTCGACTTGTCCCGTTAGGGGTCACCACAGCGTGGCATCTCAGATGAACGCTTATATTTGTTTGGCACAGTTTTTACACCGGATGCACTTCCTGACGCAACCCCTCTTGGGGAGTGCAGGCCCCAGTGAGCGAGATGGATTGAAATGGTTAGCGGGCCACATACGGCCCGTGGGCCATAGCATGTCCACCCCTGTTCTAGACCTTCATTGGAGTCCAGCTCTGTTTGATTATACTGATTGGACCTGGTTAGAAAAGCCACACCCCTGTCTATATAAGACTGCACAGCTCACAGTGTATGTTAGAGCAAATGAGAATGATGAGGTCAAAGGAACTGCTTGAAGGGCTCACAGTCAGAATTGCAGCAAGGCACAAATTTGGCCAAAGTTGAAAAAAAAAAAATCTGCTGCACTTCTGTTTCCCAAGATCACAGTGGGCTTCACAATCCTAAAATTTAAGACGTTTGGGATGACCAGAACCCTTCTTGGTGATGGTCATCTGGCCAAACTGAGCAAAGAGGGAAGGGGGTGGGAGAAAGTTCTCCAAAGTCAACCATCACTCCACCCCTCCACCAGTTAGGGCTTCATGGCAGATTGGCCCAACGGAAACCTCTCTTCAGATCAAGACACATGAAAGCCCGCGTGGAGTTTGCTCAAAAAACACGTGTAGGACCCCAAGATGGTGAGAAATAAAATTCTCTGGTCTGATGAGATCAAGATCGAACTTTTCAGCCTTAATTGTCAGCAGCATGTCTGGAAAACAACAGGCACTCTTCATCATCTGTCCAATACAGTCCAAACAGTGAAATGTGATATTGGCAGAATCATGCCTTTGGGGTGATTTTCAGCTGCAGATACAGGACGACTGGGTGCAATCAAAGGAAAGGTGAATGTGACCAAGTACAACAATGTTCAATCAATCCATATCTGGTGTTTTGTAAACGCGATCTCATTACATCTCCAAAAGGAAACTTTTTGCTCTATAATGTTTGGTCGCAACTCCCTCCAACCTCATCTGTGTTTGTGTGTCTGAGCCTGTGGGGGCACATGAGGTCAATGAGGAGCTCTTTACAGTCTCGTGAAGATGAACAGGAAGTATTGCCTGACACCTAGATCTGCAATGCAACATGGTGGAGGAAGAGGAGGCGTGAAAAAGGGCTGAGGAGTTGTGGAGGAGAGGAAGTGAGAGGAATACATTTCCAATGTAGCAGAAAGACTGTAGCGATGTGACTGTAGGAAATGAGGACGGTCCAATTAAGATGGCCCATTCACCTTTGGATGAAGGTCTTTACACACTGCACTTGATGAAGCCCTCAATTTTCCCATTCATTTTGTGTGTGCAAAGGGGGAATCAGCAGTTTTTGATGTAACGCCGATTAGAATAGAAGAATGCTCCAATGGGGAGAGAGGCTGGCGAATTGATTTCTGAGTGCTATTTTGGCAGACATGTACAAGAAACGGCAAGGGGAACATGGAGGATGCTCTAATAAATGTGGTTTCTATTTGTCTCAAAAGATCTGCTTTGCCTGAAATATACCTCACAGCGGTCTTGGTAAAAGTGTGGTTTACAAACAAGTCTAAACTTCCCAGCCCCCCCCCCCCACCCCCCACCCCCCCATCCCTTTCTCTTCGCCCCGTAATATCATTGGCTGACAGCCCTGTTCCCAGCACTGTCAAGCTGCCAAGTCACGGGGGTCGGGGTTCATCCATAAACGCTACACAGATGGAAAGGACAGTGGCCCAAATAACAAAAAACACAATACACTTAGGACTAAACTTTTTGAAGTTGTTGGGATAGGTTGATGGCAAAACGCAACCTATGGTGGTATAACTGTGTAAAGTTAATATGAATAAGGTGGCAAATAATAAAAAATAATAAATAAAATATAAAATAATAATAATAATAAATAAATTTAAAAAAAAGAAAATAAAAAAAATAATAAGTGGCAACTATGCTGAACAGCCACTTCATGGAATAAAGCCGCTTGGTTTTTAAATGGTGGTGGAAGGAATTCATGCCAGGAAGTATATGCCTCAACATACTTTATACAAAATATTTGGCCAGCTCAGATGTCAGTGTTTGCATGTTTTCTGCACTTGCCTTTTCAACACCCTGTATTTAACGTATTTAGAAACAAAACACAAAATTGACTGCTAGGGAGACATGCACAAGAATGTCAATTAAACTCCAGTTGACACAGTTGGCAAGGACCCCTTGGGAGGATAGCAAAAGCCTTACTCGGTTTGATACTCAGTACAGCAATAAATGCTACCTCAGCTTAACTGTTTATTGAAGAAGAGATGATTGGATGCAGAATGAGAAAAAAAAACAAGGCTGAACGCAGTGCGTAGTGGCGAGAGGAGGTGTACATTTCAGTCCCCCTGAGTGGGACACACTGCTGATGCAGGCAAATTGCATGATATCTTGGGGGAAGAATTTATTCGTCAGCAAGTGGGGGTGTGGATGCATGTGCGTCTCTCTATTCCCATGGCTTTGGTGTGTGATAATAGAAGAACCTTAATGAAGATTTAGATTATTAAAATGTACTCTTAATACATATTGCTGAGAGCAGGTGCTGTCTTATTAGCGTTTCCTTCTGAGAGGTGCATGTTACAACTGTGCACAATGAAATGTGTTTCCTTAGTTTTTCTGTGCACCTTCCACTTTAGCTTCTATTTTTAGCTTACTTGCAGTCAATAGCCACTTCTAATGTGCTCTCCTCTAGGTTCATGATTACCTCCGCAGCAAGTTGTGCTCCCTTTATGAGAACGACTGCATCTTCGACAAGTTCGAGTGCGCCTGGAATGGCTTGGACAGGTCTGTCTTTCATTTTTAGAACCTCATAGCCAAGGACCATTCACTCCTTCTGTTTGATTTTATTTATTTTGTTTGACTTGCAAGTAAAGTTTGATTTATGAGTGATGGATACTTGCATTAAAATCAACGTATTTTAGTAAACAAACCTTGGTGGCACCGCGGTTAACTGTTTAGCACAGCTGTCTCACAGTTCTGAGGACTGCTGCTCAAATGCTGGCCGTGGCCTGTGTGGAGTTTGCATGTTCTCAGCGTGTGTGTGTGTGTGTGTGTGTGTGGGTGTGTAGGTTAATTGAAGACTCTGAATTTCCCGTAGGTATGGATGTGAATGTGAATGCAAGTGGTTGTTTCTCTGTCATGCGATTGGCAGGTAACCCGTACAGGGTAGACCCCGTCTCCTGCCCAAAGGTAGCTGGGATAGGCTCCAGCACTCCCAATGACCCTTGTGAGGATAAGTGGCTCAGAAAATGGATGGATAAACAAATCTTAAAAAAAGAGGCCTCAAGCTGTTTATTGCCATTCCAAGTTGAAGCTCAAACACTCGTTATCATGATCCTGCTGCGGTCGCGCTAATTGTTCGGCACACACCTGCGCCTTGTTTCAACTGATTACGCCCGGTACTTATAGAACCCGGTGACGACTGGTCTTCCGCGAGATCGTTGAGGTTCATGCCCCGTTTGAGCAACCCCGTATCTCTGATCGTATTCCTGTGTGTACCGACCTCCGCCTGTTCTCCGACCGACCCCGTAAGGCTGACTCCTTTGACACTTCTGCCTTCCTTGATCATTCTCCCGTGTACCGACTCCTGCCTACTGACCTTCCCTCTACGCCTGAAGTCCTGATTACCGCATCTCCACCTTACTGCCTGCCCGATCCCCGACCTTGAAATAATAAACGTTTTTCCCGAATTACCTTTGCGTCTCCCGTGTCCTCCTGCATTTGGGTCCTACCTCCGTTCCAATGGGTTGTGACGCTCGTAAAAAAAAGAGACCCACGCACATATTTAAAACAAGCTCACAAATTTGCTTTCCGCTAAATTAATGTAAACACAATGAAAAACACCTTTTACAGCCTAATAAATAGCATCTACGTGGCAGATTTAACTTAACACTTAAGAACAAAAAAATTTAACGCAAACAGTGTAGGCAATGTAACGATACTTAGAGGCATATACCGATTCTCAATAAACTCATATCACCTCATATTTTAATATTTCGGCATCTTACTGAGTCTCTTCCAGTAGTTGCTAAACTGTTCTTAGTTTGTGTCTGCATGACAGTGTTATCCTACCTTTCGGTAACCAAGTCTTACACACCAGACCGTGTGGCAATGAATCGAATCATGATGCACAAACTGTTTAATTATTTACATTATTATATTATCTAGTTCACAAAGTACAATATGATTGCATGTTATGTTCTTTTTCAGCGTGCTCTGGCCAAAATGTTCCCATTCCAACAACCATTACCAAATCACACAAACATTTTGAACCTACATCCATCCATAGAACAGCAATTGGGAGCTGATCACACAACATCTACATGAAATTTATTTACATGAACCACTATATCACACCCACTGGTGCCATTACATTAAAAAGGAATGTGAAAACACATTGAGCTTTCTGCCAGTAACTGGATCCATCCACTGTTGTATGTGTGTGTGTGTGTGGTGTGTGTGTGTGTGTGTGGTGTGTGTGTGTGTGTGTGTTGTGTGTGTGTGTGTGTGTGTGTGTAGCGTTATCATGACAGGAGCCTACAACAACTTCTTCCGAATGTTTGATCGCAACACGAAGCGTGACGTGACCTTAGAAGCATCCCGGGAGAGCAGCAAACTCCGAGCAGTGCTCAAGCCGCGAAGAGTGTGTGCCGCCGGGGGCAAGCGGCGCAAGGATGACATCAGTGTGGATAGCCTGGACTTCACCAAGAAGATCCTGCACACTGCTTGGCACCCCACAGAGAACATCATCGCCATCGCCGCCACCAACAATTTGTATATCTTTCAGGACAAACTCAACTCGGAGATGCACTCATGAGCACGGATGGAGACGCAACTATGCCGGAATGAAAGCAAACATACACGCTCATAGGACGAAGCCTAAAGACACAAGTCGGCGTATCACTTCACACACAAATGTGCTCATGTCCTCATTTAACCAAAAAAGTAAAAGGGGCCTCAAGTAGGCCATCATGGGATTATGGAAGTTGAAGTCAGTGTGTTGATTGCCACAATTTAGCCTCTGAGGAGTAGAAACCTCAGAGATGTTTACATTTGCGTCCTCCTCTCATTGAGTTACGGATGTACTCCAGTTCAAAGCGTTTGTGTCTACCAGCACCAGTGATGAGAAACGGGACATTGAAGTTTCTGGTCATGCTTAATTTTACGTCATTTCCTCCATTTACATTTTTGTCCCTTCTCGATAATAATCTAATTATGATGATGTTATGAGACATTCCTTCAGACAGAAGCAGAATCCGGAGTTTTCCACAGATTCTGCTTCTGCCCTGTGGCTGCATTTTGTGCTGCTTTAATAGAAGTCAAGCAACAATAAAAATAAAAAAAAAGTTTATTTTTCAAAATAAAATAATCAATTAAGCAAGAGTATGCTGCATGTCAAACAGATTTCTTTCGCCTCCTGCAGACGGACTGACTTGGCTGGCTTCTCAATCATTTTGACCCAGCTGTACAAAATGCTCACAGCACGAAGAACCCACTGATGACCGAGCTCTCTTTATCTTTGCGTCTACGGATGCGAACGCATGTTTACTGTTCGGTTCATATGCTTACATGTGACAATTGGAATGAAGTTTTACAGGAATCCACCCAGTATAAAGGAGAAAAATACAAAATGTGTCAGGTTATCGTTATACTCTTAAAGAAAGTAAAAAAAGGGGGGTGCCTAACTGGTGTCTGTGTTTTTCAAGCCTGTATTTGGACATGTTTTGAGGTTGTTTTTTTTTTTTTAAATCCATAAACCGACTGTGTACTCAGTAATTTACAATTCCAAGATGACTGCCTCCAAAGCGACAGCAGAGAGATCCCTTTCATCAGCCTTGTTCACTGACTACTTTGCTAATCTGCAGAATTATTTTTGGAGAACAATTTATTCTTTTATTCCACTTTTTGAATAAAAAAAATCCAGTTTTCTCCATCTGCTTACCAAACTAATGTCCATTTTTGCATATTTCTCTGGTCAAGTACGTTGATGGCAAATCTGTTGAGGATGGAAGGCATGAAAAATGCAAATGTGTGTTTTCTTTGTTTTTTTTTTCGGGGGGTGGGGCGTGGGGAATAAAGACTTCAACAATCGCATCCGTTGTTACCAAATGCCCTATATTGGTGCGTTTATTCCTTCTGGAGCCTTGGACCCCACCTAGTGTTGCAAAACAATGTACTGTATTGTATACCAACCCTTATTTTAAATCCAAATCTCTTTCGAACTGCACTCACTCCAAAATCAAAGCACATGCTCGTATAGGTATTTCAATATTCAAAATTAAAAATACACAACTCGATATTTTAGTGAGTTCATCAAATTCTAATCAGGGTCACTCAATCATGGGTTAGTGCGTGACAATTCTTTGTGTATTTAATACAAGGTGGGTTTTTTTCTATTTTTTACAGGTCACAAGAAAACTGCTGAACCCAATTTAAATCTCTCTGGGTTCTTATTCCTGCACAGCAGGTTTTCAAACACAGATGCAAGAGGAACAAAAGGCAGAATAAACAACTTGAATAATAATTTCTTAAATGAAAAGGATCCCAGAAATATTTTGTCTTTAAAATGTATTTAAGGCACTTAAAAACAACTTGCCAATATCACTTGACAGTGTGCCAATGTAAACCCCAAATTTTCAGATGAACATCTTTGTTTATCTTACATATAAAAACATTTTCATCAAATGTAAGAACAAATAAGTAGTCTTTGGTGATGTCTTAGTTTTAGTGTTGACCTTTGAAAACATAGTGAACACTACTCACAGAAGTTTTTCAGGTGAACATTTCAAGATTAACTTAAAATGCACTGTAACCCAGATTTGATCTTCTGTAAGCTTTTAAATGCACTTCCAACAGTTTCAATACTTTTTGCACAAATTGCTGAATCCTACAGGTTTATAACTGGCTATTGGTGCCACAGGCAGCACAGTGGGTCAACTGGTTAGGACGTTGGCCTCACAGTTCTGAGGACCAAGATTTAAACCAGGGCCCCACCTGTGTGGAGTTTTTGCATGTTCTCCGTGTGCCTGCGTGGGTTTTCTCCGGACATTCCGTTTTCCTCTCACATCCCAAAAACATGCATTCATCGGGGACTCTAAATTTCAGCAATTGATTGTGAATGTGACTGTTGTTTGTCTCCAAGTGCCCTGCGATGCACCCCGGCTCCTGCCCAATGATAACTGGGATAGGCTCCAGCACTCCCGCGATTCTTGTGAGGATAAGTGGCTCAGAAAATGGATGGATGGATGGATATAGCTGCCACAATATGCCGGCTCAGCATGACATGAAGCTCCTCAATTTACTCCAACATAGTTCCCTGGCGCCACAAGATGCTGGTGGAGCACTGCAGAAACTTGGTTATAAGAATTTAATATGTTCCTTGACCGCATTTGTATCTCAAAATCTTCTTATCTGAAATGTTTGACCATAGATAATGTAAATGTAATTGTTCCAGCAGCTAAAAAAAACACACCAAATTTGTTTCAGTCAAATATAAAACGCACATCACAGTATTTGTCCTATCTAAAAACAGAGTTATTACATTTGCTATCCATATAACCTGCAAGAACCCAAAACAGCACAAAACAACTATACCTAAGGTATTGTCTTCCTTCTCCTGTGGGGTCTACTTAATTTAATGCTGCATTACTGCTACCAACTGTTATTGTCCTTCCATGCAAGGAAACTTGTCAATTGACGGTGGCCAGATGTTGAAAAGTCTGCTGCCATCATCTATTGTTGGAGGTCTGAAGCGCACTCGTATGTAAACTTTGCTCTTATCTCAAGACAAAACAAATTTTATCAAGCAAGCTTGAATCATAAAAAACTGAGTCTCCTCATATCTCAAGGCACTACTGTAGTCAGTACAAAAAGAGCACGCTTTTCAGTGAATCATGGGGGAGGATATAGGAAAAGAAGCTACAAATCTGTGAATCTGGGAGTAACAATGTGGAGGAACACTGCAGTGCATTTTAGGTTCATCCTGAAATTTCACCCAAAGATGAATATTACTAAGATTTAGCAGGTAGTGTCTGGATGCCCAAAAGAGTTCAGGGCTCAAAAGCCAAAAGAATCAAGTCACGCTTCTGATCCTGTCACTTCTGTCACAATGTCAGTTTCTGTGTCAGGGAGTTGGCGTAGTTGGGCGGTCAGGAAGGGGTTGAAAAAGAAGTCGAAGCCAAACTGCAGGGCACTCTGGACCGTGCGCCTCCAGTCGTGTTCGATCTTGTACTGTCTGCTGCTGGGCAAGCGGGCATCGCCGCATGACAAGCAGTGAATGGCTTTCAGCTCAAAAACAGGCCACTTGGAGCCCAGACGTCCCTCTAGAATGGTGCTGAACTCTACCAGGCTTCCCGTATTCAAGTGCAATAGCACAGACTTGAACTCGTTGCTGGCACGCAGCACGATGTCCTTAGTGGCGTCTTCGTCCTCCACGACTGTCCCATTTTTGGTCTTCCTCTCTAGCGGCATGCCCATGGTCACTTCGAACTTGTAGCGGTCAAAGCGCTTCACGTGGCATTCATGCTTGGCGAGTTGTTTGAGTTTACAGAGGGGGTCTCGGAGCGGCGGGGACGGGAAAGGGTGAGGCCCCACCGGCGCCGTTTGCGTCCTGTCACATGCAGGATATGGCTGACCATACAGACAACGCATCCAATTCCCAACAAACACAGGGAGCAGGTTGATGACAGACTGCGCCCCGTTCTCGATGTCCGTCACACGCACGTATTTGAAGCGTCCCGTCCAGGTGACCCTGTGGCCTTCGAGGTGCGAGCAGAGGATCTGAGTTTGGGCCATGTTGGACTCCTTCCACGCCAAGGGGCCGCACATGTTACTGTACTCTGGCCATCTGAGGGTGGAGTTGTACACCTTCATGCCCTCTGACCTGTATACGTACATCCAACAGAAAAGCAGCACGGCGCTGAGCCAGACCAGGATGAGTTTAACAATGCTGCTCCTGGATAGAGAGCGAAATACCACAATGGGGTTCAGGCTGAAGCGGGTCCAAAGCCTCAAAACGACCGGAACGAAGCACACGATCAGTGTGACGGCCATTTTGGTGATTTCCAGTGCGACAAACCACTGGAGGAGCTGGACGATGAGCATCGCAGCCAGGCCCAGGGAGAGAACAGGCAGAGCAAAGAGGAAGAGCAAATAGCCCGCAACAGTTCGTATGAGGCCAATGGCGCTGGCGTTACTGAGGAACACCAAGCAGAGTTCACACCACGTGAAGCAAACCAGATATGGCACCAGGCACAGGTAAGTCCCCTTGAAGCCCCTCAGCTGGGCCATGCGGAACAGGAGGTAGACCAGGTGCCAATAAAGGGCGCAGGGGACCCCGATGTTCAACGCCACGATGTCCCCCAGAGGCACCGAGACTAACGTCCTCCCGAAAATCCTGAGCATCCACAGCGAGTCCGGCAGTAGGTAAGCGAGCGAGCAGGCCCCCGAGAGTACTTCTGTAAGCAGGGCTCTGCGGGCAAACAACTTGGCGGAGGCATGGAGACTGAGGAAGGCAGTGACTGTGAAGAAGAGAGCCACCGCCGCAAGCTCGGAACACGGGATCCACGACTTGTCTGCCACTGGGAAGGAGAACACCACAAAGACCACGGAGAGCAAGAAGTATCTGAGAGGAAAAAACAAGGATTTTCTTGTCATTCCAATGCACTAAAAAACATTTCATAGTAGATTTTTCCTCATGATACCCCTTTATACTCTGGTTCACAGCTGAACTCAGCAACCAGTAATTCCTTAAGCGAAATAAGCTGTCCTTACAGATAGGGCTCCAAGTGTGTCCATCCAAAGTTGGTCTCAGCTTGCTCCAGATCAAGACAAGGCTCAAAGTGAGCAAGCAGGTCAGTCAGAGCCCGGAAGATTTCCCAAGCTTTGGAATTCTATCAGGGGGGAAAATGTGTTTTGATACGACGCCACGGATGAGTAGGTCTCGAGTCTTTTGGCAAAGTTAGAAATGATGGCCTGACCTGGAATACCCGCAGTGTGCAGATAACCATGGAGAAGAAGGACAGGTAGAAAACCAGCAGAGGAATGATGAAGATGAAGAACTCTATGGTGAGGTTGGAGATGATGAAGAAGAAGATGAGCGCGTTGACGTGGTGCGTGGGGATGAGGGCGCTGAGCCACTGCATGCCTGCGCGTGACGCCCAGTCGATGAGGTGCTCCTTGATCTCCAGCAGCGCGTGAAGCGGGAACTTCAGCAGCTGGTGACGGGGCAGACGCAGAGAAGTCAGATAACCACCATGCGAACAGGGATGGAAAACTTTCTCCACCTTTTGGTGCAAGGGCAGCTCGTCAGGATTCTTCACCACGTCGTCGACATCATCGTCATCGCTGCCTGACACGGCCGCCAATGCGGGAGGTGGCACCATTCCCTGAGCGTACTTCTTTGTCATCTCGACAAATTGATCCATCCCGACGTCAGAGATGGCTGCAAAAACCACAGACATTGTATATTGCTGCTGAACTATATTAATATTATCTATTATTTAAAATATTTTCAAGTTAAATTATCAGAGACTATTGGCTCTCATGCTGTGGTTTCAGTAGTGCCCAAATCGTCATACTGCCAATCCGCCTTACACTCGCTGGTCACCATTGCCTCCAGAACTCTTCTCTGTTTCTTAGCAGAGCTGTTCAGAGGTCCTTGAGAGACTGCCTTGTCTGGAAATTGAGGGAAATAGCACAACAGGGTCAAAATCATCCTTGGAAGCCATTACGTTTGATATAAAGATAAATAAAGTAAATAAAGATAAAACACTTTCAGAGTGGTGGGCTGCACCGTAAACTAGTGGATAGCACATCTGTCTCACAGCTGAAAATGACCAGGAAGGAATCTCTGCTCAGACCATCCTGTATGGAATTTGCATGCTAATTCTGTGCTTGAGAGCGTTTTCTCCAGGTTCCCCAGCTTCCTCCCACATGTCAGGTTAATTAAAGGCCTAAACTTTTCCTCAGGTTTGAACGGGAATAGTACTTTGTCATCTGGTTCATTTTAGGTTCTTGGTGAAATGTCACCCCAAAAGCCCAATATGCCCAAATAGTACCTTAAGTATGTATCGTTGTCAGTGAACGAATACTGCATCATACCTCGATCTACACGAACGTGTTCCACATTCTCCAGCATCTCTGAGACGCTCACCGACCTCTTCCTTTCAGGGTTCAACTTCCAGTACACGAGTAGAGCCGCTTTCCGAACTCCCCTCTCAAAACGAGTTTCTGTGCACAGCATCTTCACTTCCTCATAGTTCTCAAGAGTGATGCCTGGAAATCGGGACGCACCAGACGTTAGCGCGTTGCTAAATGAATATCGCAATAGCACAGGACAAGTCCAATACCTTGCCTGGAGAATAAGCACTGTTGCAGCAGCTTTACGGCATCCTTGCGGCCCTGTTTAGCAGCTTGAACCAGCCAGGTGACCGCGGTGCAGTTGTTAAGCTCCTCATCCCTCTCTTGGGCCAGAGCCAGGAAGAAACGGCCCATCTGGATGGATACAAGGACATTTTCTGTGTCCCTTTCTCATTAACATGTCCCCTGGCACAGTGAGCCCACCAACTACTTGACACTGACCTTGGTTTGCGCTTTAGCATCACCTGTCTTTGCTCTTTCTGCCACTTCCTCAAGACTGGCCTCCTCCTCTGGCGCCTCTGAAAGCAGATGCAGTATTATTATGTTATTATCATAAATACAATAATAATCTTACCATGTAAATCACATTTACATTTGGACCAAAAATTTATATACAGTGGTGTCTTTACTCAGGAGTCTAATTTGTTTCATGAATATGCTCGCAATTCAAAACACATGGATCTCAAATATTTTCCTACTTAAATCAAATGAAAAATGCCATGAATCTAATTTAGCCCCATAATGATGTTCTTCTTCAGTGTGCACCTTAGGACAGTTGAATACAAACTTATAGACATACACAAAGAAGTGTTTCCTAACCCTATGCCTGTGAGTATTGGCATACTGTCTATCTTCATGTATTTCTACACCATGTATGTCAACATCATTGGTATTTCCTTTAGCCCATCTATGTCCTTTTGCATTGTATGTTAGCATTAAGGTAGCAGACTTTAGCATAAGGCAAAGATATGTAGTTGAAGTCAGGCTCTGAGATCGACTGACTCAGATTTATTAATGGAGTGGATAGTGCAAAGCAAACATGGTGAAGCAGCATTTACCAATTATGCTGCAAAAAATGGAGTATGTTGCTTACAGAAGTGACATCAGCCCCAAGTGTGAGTGTTTTTAAATCAAGATTAAAAATTATTTTGCTCATCCGTTTTAGAGTACGTCTGCTTTTCAGTGAGATTTTTTTTGCACTAAAAGCTGTTTAGATTGTACTTTTTCAAATGTTTTTATTAATGTATTTTAATGTTTTTATTCATATAAAGTGCATTGAGTGTGCTGCCCACCCGTCCACCATGCCCCTCTGTTTGACTGTGTTTGTCACAGACCTGAAATGGAGTTTATGATTAACAAAGTATTACTATACCCATATAGTTGTTAATTCCCTCTGAAGACAAATGATGAAGCAGGAATGACACTGCCCATTTCAAACAGGGTAGAAACTACATTGACAAGACTGTCACCGAGTTCATGCACGGGAGGAACTGCAGCTCCAGATGAAGTTCCAGCAGTGGCCGAGGAGGCCGCATTGAGCTGAGCTCTCCCTAAGTGAGAGGGGCTTCTGACAGGCGAGCAAAGCGGCGAAGCTGGCAGCGTGGAGAGCGAAGACGAGCGGGAATAAATACGTGACCCCCGCTGATATGAGGTTGTCGAGGAGGATGGCGGCGGGATTGTGAGTTTTGGAGAAGATTGTGGAGAGGGAGAGTTTGTCCTCAGAGCAGCAGGAGAAGGGCTACGGTTTGGGATGCCTGATGATGAGGTTTCCATAGCTGAAAAGAACACAAAACAAGTCAGGACCATCAGTACTAAGAGTAATAACTTTAGTTCCGGGGTGCATCATTTTGAATTGCACCTCCAGGAATCTTCGGCGGAGTTTGCTTGTTTTCTCTATATGTGGGTTTTCTTCCAGGTACTCTAAGTACTAAAAACCAGGCAGATTAGGTTCATGGAAGATTGCCTATAGGTGTGAATGAGAGTGTGAAATAATGGTTGTTAGTTTATATGGTCTTTGTGATCAATAGGCAACCAGTCCAGGGTGTGCTGGGATAGGCTCCTGCACACCGTGACCCTAACGAGGACAAGCGCTATAGAAAATGGATGGATGAAAATTGCAGTTGTCCCTCAACTCAAAGTCATAGATTACACACATGTTGTTCTTTAAAGGGATTATTTGATATTGCTGAAAATATTTCCAGGCTGCAATAATCTAGAAAAAATGACTTTTTTTTTTTTTAATCAAGAGACTATCTTGTATATGTTCTGATTTGTATGGATAGGTTTCCAATTACGCCATCTTTTGTGTCATAGAGGTCAGAAAATACAGATTAGGGTTAGTTAGGTGAAGCGTGAAGTTTTTTTCCATCGTTAATTTATCTGATTAGTGAAGGACTGTGGTGATGTCATTGGAAACCTATCCATTGGTCTACAGAGCTTCTGCTGCATCTCTTCAGTTCTTCAGGTAAACTATGCACTATGTTGCGTTCAATGTCCAGTTGCGACATCTAGCTTGCACTGCATTACATCGGTCTGTTCCATCTCGACAGTCTGCAATCTGCTAAGTGGAATGCTAAATCGAGAAGGTGACATCCCTCAAAGTTCCAAAAGTGGAACCCTGCTTTGTCCTTTTGGGAATCCCCTGTCAATGCTCCAACCACCTCGATTCAAGTGGAATTGGCCGGGTTTTAATGGTCGATATCCCCAGTGTCTTGATGACTAACTGACAAAGACCTAACAGGAATGCTACAACACTATTCATGTGTCTCAGAGGTTGACTGGTTTAGTTGCTAATGCTCGTGTAGTTCTGCAATAGGTTCACACTATTATCGTATATTCGGCTCACCTACCTTAGCGAACCTGTAGAAGGGATCCGTTTAAATGTGAGTCTCTTTTTTTTAATTTAAAAAAGTATGCCTCTTGCACACCCAATGTCCCAAGTCATTTTGTCCTTTCCTTTTAGAAGAACCTCTATCTCTGAAGACCTGTCCTCTACAGATGACGTTGTCACACGCCAAAGCGACAACAGCCGCTTCAAGCTTCCGAAGAACTCTGTTGTATGATTGGTCAGGTAAAACCCACACTCTGCGTCCACGGATTTGATTGGCTAGATAAACAGGAAGTTGACTTCTCGGCATTTCCGGCGAAATGATTAAACGTAGATTTAAAGAGGAAAAAAATCGTTTCGAACATTTTTTTCTGCTGTGATTATAAATTTTAATGTGTAACTTTACAAAAAAAAACACAAAATGATTACCGTGTATTGTTGAGAAGATTTTTGCGTCGCATGCTTTGTCAGAAGAAAAATACTGTGGTGGTCTACATAATTCACCCACGGGACCTCGAGTTAGGTTACGAGGTTCCGCACGGACGTTCTTGTTCGTTACACTTCCGGTGTCAGTGTGTCAGATTAGGGGAAAACCGCGCCCCCAAGCCATTTAATTGTCTTCTCTTTGCTGCTTCTGCCTATTTGGCACCGAGTGCACTACACGCGACACCATCGGTCACCCAGGGAAATGCATCCCCGACGGATGCTTAGCACCTGCTGACACTGTGAAACAAGGGGAAGAGGTACAAGTTGTAGGTATATTTTCGCGCCAGAAGGACACAGTCATTATTCACAGCAACATCATGCCGCGGTGTTTACACTGCAAGCAGCCAGAAAGTGGGAACACCAATTGTCAACCTTTGAAGGTAAGGACTACACTTAATGCTCTAATAATATTAACGTTCAATTAGATACGTTTACATTGTGATAGCTAATTAACTGCATGCACTTCGCTATGCATATGGCCGTTTGCGAAAATGCATGTTTTCTTCAGAAACCAAATATGGTTTCCTTCCAGGATTCAGGGATTATTGTGCCATGATTGAAGTGTGTTGAATAGAAACTATGATTTAATTGTGTTTGATGGGCTATGGATGGTCGTAGAGATGGATGCTTAAATTATTGAGGTAAAGTTCGTGTTGTAATAGGAGTAGCAGCAGTGGTAGTATAGCACCTTGCACGACAGCAAACACAACTCAAAGTGCATACGCATTAATGCGTTTAGGGCTGTGATAATCATATTATCCATTGTTTTGGAATAGCGCGGATAATCAATATGATTTTCTTTCAGCCACTGAAGGAGGCGCACTCGAGGTAAAAGCGAGGGACTTTGCAGGGACCAATCAAATGGCTTGGGGGCGCGGTTTTCCGCTGACTATCTTAAGAAAAGAAGACTCGCCCGCCGTAATGGGTACGCTCTGTCGATGTCTGAAATAAAACGAGGTTTGCTCCTGTGTTCAACACTCCGCCTCCGACTCCTTTTCTTCGGCGCTACAATACAAACATTTAACTCAATCGACCTGCGCTCCGTTATTTTAGTCGTTCGGTATGGAAATATTTCATAATTGATTTTAAATTTGAGGCACGGTGGGGCAGCTGTAGACAGTTGGCCTCACAGTTATGAGGACATTGGTTCAAACCGAACCCTAATAACACTAATTTTGTTGAAAGCCAATGTAGAATACACAGTTAATACTGTTTAAATGTATTTTTTTAAAGAGTAAATGGAATGCACTTAAAGTTATACAGGATGGTGCTTACACCATCACAGCACTCAAAACACTTCACAGACATTTACAATCACTCATACATTCAGTGTATTAACAAGGACACTTCAACAGCAGAGCTGGTGTCACAGAAAACTGTGCGGGGCTCGACCCAAATCCAGGACTCCAAAACGAGGGCGTGATGTTAGGCGTAGTTTTATTCAAAGCTGAGATCATACACACTGTAAGCAGTCTGAGAAGGCAGAGGCACAACACGCTAAGCAAAGGCAGGATCCAAAAATGTGAAGTGAGGTCTGATGACTAGGAAACATGAACTAGGACTTGTCTATGACTATGAAACATAAACTAAGACAGGACTAAACTGTGGTGGCACGCAGGGTTCGCACGCGGCCCTAAAAGTCCCTAAAAACCCCTAAATTTTCGAAGGTGCATTTAGGGGCTCCTAAAAGTCCTTAAAATCCGCAAAAACCGGTCAAGCCCCTAAAAAGGCCTTAAATTTAAAACAAAATCAAAGGGAGGCTCTCTACTGCCAAAATTCTCCCTAAAAAATAAATTAATCTTTTATTTAAAAAAAAAATAGTGATCCGTCTGGCGTCCAAATCAGCCGGAAATTGTCAACGGAAGTCACCGTGTTGACAACTAGTCTCAACTCTCGCCTCTGAACATGTCCAAACCATCGAAGTCTGCTCTCTCGAATCTTGTCAGCAAAACATCCAACTTTGGCTATCCCTCTCATGAGCTCATTTCTAATCCTATCCGACCTTCTTACTCCAAGAGAGAACCTCAAAATCTTCATTTCTGCCACCTCCAGTTCAGCTTCCTGTTGTTTCTTCAGTGCCACCGTCTCTAAGCCGTACATCGTGGCCGGCCTCACCACTGTTTTGTAAACTTTGCCCTTCATCCTAGCAGAGACTCTTCTGTCACATAACACACCAGACACCTTTCGCCAGCTGTTCCAACCTGCTTGGACAACGGGTCACTTCCTGACCACACTCTCCATTGCTCTGTATTGGTTGACCCCAAGTATTTGAAGTCCTCCACCCTCGCTATCTCTTCTCCCTGTAGCCTCACTCTTCCCCCTCCACTTTTCTCATTCACGCACAGATATTCTATTTTACTTCGGCTAATCTTCATTCCTCTCCTTTCCAGTGCATGTCTCCATCTTTGTAATTGTTCCTCTGCATGCTCCCTGCTTTCACTGCATATCACAATATCATCTGCGAACATCATGGTCCAAGGGGATTCCAGTCTAACCTCATCTGTCAGCCTATCCATTACCACTGCAAACAGGAAGGGGCTCAGATCTGATCCCTGATGCAGTCCCACCTCCACCTTAAATTCCTCTGTCACAACTAAGGCACACCTCACCATTGTTCTGCTGGCATCATACATGTCCTGTACTATTTTAACATACTTCTTCAGGCATCTTTTCGCCCGCTAGTATTCTGTTGAATAAGTTGGTCAAAAACTCCACAGCCATCTCTCCAAATTGCTTCCATACCTCTACCGGTATGTCATCAGGACCAACTGCCTTTCCATTTTTCATCCTTTGTAGTGCCTTTCTGACTTCCCCCTTAGTAATCATTTCCACTTCCTGGTCCTTCACTCTTGCCTCTTCAACTCTTCCTTCTCTCTCATTTTCTTCATTCATCAACTTCTCAAAGTAGTCTTTCCATCTATTTAGCACACTACTGGCACGAGTCAACACATTTTCATCTCTGTCCTTAATCACCCTAACCTGCTGCACATCCTTCCCATCTCTATCCCTCTGTCTGGCCAACCTGTATAGATCCTTTTCTCCTTCTTTCGTGTCCAACCTGGTGTACATGTCTTCATATGCCTCTTGTTTAGCCTTTGCCCTACGTCGCATCTCGATGTACGCCTTTCGCCTCTCCTCAGTCCTCTTAGTGTCCCACTTCTTCTTCGCTAGTCTCTTTCCTTGTATGACTCCCTGTATTTTGGGGTTCCACCACCAAGTCTCCTTCTCCCGCTTCCTACCAGAAGACACACCAAGTACTCTCCTGCCTGTCTCTCTGATTACATTGGCTGTCGTAGTCCAGTCTTCCAGGAGCTTCGGTTGTCCATCGAGAGCCTGTCTCACCTCTTTCCGGAAGGCCGCACAACATTCTTCCTTTCTCAGCTTCCACCACCTGGTTCTCTGCTCTACCTTGGTCTTCTTAATCTTCCTACCCACCACCAGAATCATCCTACATACTACCATCCTATGCTGTCGAGCTACACTCTCCCCTACCACTACTTTACAGTCAGTAACCTCCTTCAGATTACATCGTCTGCACAAAATATAATCTACCTGCGTGGTTCTACCGCCGCTCTTGTAGGTCACTATATGTTCCTCCCTCTTTTGGAAATAAGTGTTCACTACAGCCATCTCCATCCTTTTTGCAAAGTCCACCACCATCTGCCCTTCAAAGTTCCTTTCCTGGATGCCGTACTTACCCATCACTTCTTCATCGCCCCTGTTTCCTTTACCAATATGTCCATTACAATCTGGACCAATCACAACTCTCTCGCTGTCTGGGATGCTCAGAACTACTTCATCTAGTTCCTTCCAGAATTTCTCTTTCAAATCTAGGTCACATCCTACCTGTGGTGCATAGCCGCTAACCACATTATACATAACACCCTCAATTTCAAATTTTAGTCTTATCACTCGATCTGATACTCTTTTCACCTCCAAGACATTCTTAGCCAGCTCTTCCTTTAAAATAACCCCTACTCCATTTCTCTTCCCATCTACTCCGTGGTAGAATAATTTAAACCCTGCTCCCAAACTTCTAGCCTTACTACCTTTCCACATAATCTCTTGGATGCACAGAATATCAACCTTTCTCCTAATCATCATGTCAACCAACTCCTGAGCTTTTCCTGTCATAGTCCCAACATTCAAAGTCCCTACACTCAGTTGTAGGCTCTGTGCATTCCTCTTTTTCTTCTGACGCTGGATCCGGTTTCCTCCTCTTCTTTGTCTTCGACCCACAGTAGCTGAATTTCCACCGACGCCCTGCAGGTTAGCAGTGCCGGGGGCGGGCGTTGTTAACCCGGGCCACGACCGATCCGGTATGGGATTCTTTAGA